>NW_015378535.1:0-23589 GCF_001204775.2 Aspergillus nomiae NRRL 13137
GACGTAGTTTACGATTTCTTGGGCGGATTTGCGGAGTTGGGAGAGGTGGTAGCGTGTTGTTTGGAGACGGTCGCTGTCTGTTGATAGGGCTGCTGCCTTAATTTTGTCCACTTTTAGCTTTCTTTTCCATGGAGGCTGTGTTGAGCATGAAGGGGGTTACTAACATGTAGAGAAATTCGGTTCAGCAGTAATCGGACGGCAAGGTAGCTTAGTTGTAGACTGCTCGATCCAGATACTCTGGTGTTCTCGTTATTGTTTCGGTGGAGGTAGTTCGGTAGACGATCCTCCCATTCGTCTAGGTCTGTTTCGAGACGGCGGATCTGCTTCCAGGTCTCTTTTGGGTTGGGATTTAAGTCATAGACTAGTGGTAGGACTTCTCCCAGGATTTCAGTGAGGGTGCAAAGGTGGATGAATGAGTTTGCAGCTTTGATGCGCGTGTCTGATTGGTTTGAATCTGTGATTATGTCCTCCAGCATAGGGATGGGCACGTCGTATCTAGATTTGGTTATGGTGGGACTGATGCCATGGGCAAAACTTGACCTGCGAGTTCGGTTAGTGGGAGTTATCACCAAAGGAGATAGAAGCTCACTAACCAGCGGTCGTGGATGACGACTGCCCACCAGAGACGAATGCGCAACGACTTTTCGCTTTTGGGCCGTCTCCAATTGGTCGGGTCACGATTTAGCCCTAGAGTCTGAGCTAGGGTAACTGCCCGGCCGTTGTTGATGGTGTTCACAAGCATGGAATAGATAGGTCGCCCACCCATGTCCAATAAAACCGAGTACATGGTTGACAACGCAGGCGCTAGAAAGTCCTGTTGCAAAGCCTCTACAGCCAGGTTCCATATAAAATACACGTCCGGCTTCGGAAATTGCCTGAGCATAGGCGAATGATGCCAAAGAACTAAGGACACGGAAAAGAAATAGCAGACTAGGACTGGTGACAGCTTGTCGCCGGCTTTATACAGCTCCATGAATAGTTGCTCATCAAGGAGAGGGAACGCCGGGTGGATCTCCTCGAAATACCTTGTCAATGTGAGTGGTGCAATAGATTCAAAGGGGTAGTTGGCTTACAATCGGACCAGCTCATCGGTATACGGTTGAATGACTTGCATCACTATCTCTTTCTGTCGCTTCCCCGGATTCGCTGCCATCGACAGGCCTTCTCTCCGCCGGGGAGCTTTAAGGTACACCATCGGAGTATCCGAGGACCCACTTCTTTCTCCAGTAGAAAGCGAACTGGTTTTAGAAGACATGTATCGCTCCAAGATTTTTATGTCTTCGGAGAGGACAGGACTGGCAAACATGGATAGTTCGACCTTAGAATGATCTTGGCCTGGAGAGCCATGATAGTCACGCCCGATATGTTCTTGGCCAACTTCTCCATCGGCCGGAGCCGGTGAAGGTACTTTATCAATGGGAGCGGAGGGCGCAATTCGTGATGTTTGGGGACGTCGCTGGTCATGCTTCACTCCACGGCGGGACCTAGAGGACGATTTAGGGCTACTAGATATTATACAAGGAACTTCCTGTAGGTTGCAGAGCACACAGGGTTGGTCTGGAGTTCCACCGGTACATCGACGCTTAAATCGGCGACAGCGTTCACACGCGGGGAATTTGTGGGAGCGGTATGGTCGTTGTTGTTTTTGCATGATGTAGGCCGCTATGACTGTAATTTATCTCTGATTTCCATCCACTGAACCTGTCTGAAAGTATACGCGACATTGGGGACAATATCTCGGTCGTATCCAGCGGAAATCCTCGGAGACGCCTCTTTCCGGCGGAAAAGATGTGGGGTAAGATAAGATAATGGCGACTGCAGCTCAACCACAATCTATGCCATCCATGCCAAGAGAAAGCTGCAGATAACTAAAATCCTTCTCGGCGCAGGGATAACTGCAGACTCTGGAGCTTGGAGGAAAAGTTGATTGTTGAGGCATGTGACTGTGTTTCATGTGAGGGGCCACCATAGCTGCAGTGTCAGGCAGGCATGGATGTATAATACGTTATCTCTAGCATTCATGATCCGTCATATTGCATGTATCTCGTGCTAGGACAGCTGGATCAGCCGAGCAAGTTGGCTTCCACCATTCTTTTCTTGGGATTCCTTTGCGCTTCCTGCTGTCTGCGCCGCTCGTCGTCACTGATGTCATCTAGGTTGGTCTCAACTGTGTCCAAAGCGGCCTTGACCTCCTCTTCGCGATTATCATGCCCAGCCACCGCCACCTCCAGGATATCCCTCTCCAGCCCATTGACCACCTGCCAATCAATCCCGGCAGCTGTCAACATCTTACACCCCTCTGAGCCACCGACAAATGTCCCCGGCTCCTTGACCCCAAAATATACCTTCTGGATACCCTTGCGATCCCCTTGACGAGTCCGGATAATCCTCTGTACACATGGTAGATTGCCCGACAGTCGCTTCCCGCATGGCTCCATTGTGACGTACATGACTAGCTTTCGATCTGTTTCAGATGGCAATACCTCCCACACGCGGTCTTCTGGCACGGAATGCACGGCGGCGTAGTTAGACAGACAACACTGTTCGGCGTGCGTATTACCCGCGAGTTCCATTGTGTAGCCAGTCGAGACGATCCGGTCGTCTTCAGTCTTGTAATCGCCTTCTTTGCGGGAGACGAGAATGGCGCCGACGCGAAAGTTGGTCGGGCGGGGTGGGGATTTTTCGGCCAGAGAGAGGCATTCTCGAAGATATTTGATGTGTGGAGATTGCATGATGGTAGTATATAGAAAAATATAGCAATGTTTCAATGAGAAAACAAAGATTTAAGGTATCAAGCTGGTATATACATCAGAGAACCGAAGTTAAATCAATTTAAGTGCGAAAGACTAAACGGAAATAGATTAAAGATCAATGACATCGAAGGCGGGGAGAGCTCCATTGGCCGGTCTAACCCTCTTGGGTAAGCAAAATGGTTTTCCCAATGGGCGCGTCTCAACGCGTCTGTTGCTGTGAATCAATTCACTTCAACTTTTCTGTTAGTGTTTTCTAGCCCTTTGCTCCTATTCTTTCTCTGCGCTTTCTGTCTTACTGGATCTTTGGAAGGCGGTGAGCTGTGATCATTCTCTATTATCTGATTTTCTTTTTCACACTTCTTTCTACGTTTCATTATGCCACACGAAGATGACGTCCCCGATATCCCTGAAGAGGCTCCCCTTGAGACCGACCTCTATGAGACCTTAGGGGTTCAAGGGGATGCGACAGCAGATCAGATCAAATCCGCGTACAGGAAGTTGGCGTTGAAGCATCATCCCGGTGAGTAATGTCCATTTACATACGCGTGGCTAAGTGTACTATATACTTGATGCTTCAGAATAAGAAAGCTGTGAACAATTGACCCGATTCTAACAACACAACAGACAAGGCGCCGGAGGATCAAAAAGAAGAAGCAAACAAGAAGTTCCAGCAGATCGCCTTCGCCTATGCGATTCTGTCCGACGAGCGCCGCCGCCGCCGATTCGACCTGACAGGGAGCACCGCCGAGGCAGTGGACGAGGATGACGACTTCAACTGGACAGACTTCTATCGTGAACAATTTTCAAGTGCAATCGATGTAAAGGCGCTCGACAAATTCAAGCAGGAGTACCAGGGCTCGGAAGAGGAAGAGAGCGACCTGCTCGCGGCGTTTGAGAAATACCGAGGCGATATGGACAAGATCTATGAGTCGGTCATGTTGTGTAACGTGCTTGATGACGATGAACGCTTCCGCGCCCTCATTGACAAGGCGATTGCCGATGGCAAGGTGGAGAAGTACAAGAAGTACTCCGAAGAGCCGGAAAAGAAGCGACAGCAGAGACTCAAACGTGCGCAGAAGGAAGCCAAAGAAGCCGAGGAGGCTGCTAAAGAACTGGAGGAGAAGGACGAAGTCAAGGGAACTACTAAGGCGAAGAAGGGAAAGAAAAAGAAGACCTCTGCTATGGATGACAACGATCTAGTGGCTCTGATTCAGCAGCGACAGGCTTCCCGTGCCGAGTCGTTCTTTGATCAACTTGAGGCGAAATATGCCCCTGGCAAGAAACGAGGGGCGAAGTTTGAGGAGCCTCCCGAAGAAGCTTTTGAAGCCACTGCAGCTCGGCGCAGCTCGAAAAAGAAGAGGGCTACATAAGTGACGCGCGTGGACCGAACTCCATTGGCTGATTTTGCACTTCCTCTTGCTTCTTTTTGTTTGTTGATACTAGCTATTGTTTTTCTGGTGCAGGAGTTCTGGGAGACCCCTATGGATATTTCTTGGTCCTACTGCTTGTTTTGATTTTAGGGAACCACATCGTCATACAGTGAGATTCGAACGACCTGGACTTTTCATGTTACAAGACATATGTCATAAAGACGAAACTAATGACTCCTTTTTTTTGTGTGGTAATTCTATTGAAGGGCATCTTAACATTATGATTAGCGCACCGTGAATCCATTGTTCTACATGTACATAGAGTCCCGACAGTTGTAGGTAATACGAGTCAGCAGTACCATCCCTGGTCAATTATTAGTATCTAAATCCTGCATGGAGAGGCGATGATTGGCAATGGCGTGAATGAACCATTAGGCTACAATTGATTCTCGTGTAACGGCGTTGGTACCCATTAAAATCCGAGTAAATTCACTGGGGTTAAGCCACCGTCTCGTCTTCAAGCACCTTGTGATAGACGCAAGGGATTGACAGTGACACCAAATGGGGGAGTGATACTAATGACATCGCCGGCATAGAGTTCAGCCCTTTTGACATTGGATCTTCGTTTCTTTTTCCTTATTTTTCCTCTAAATTATGTTTGATTCCTTCCCCCTCCTTCTGTTCTCCTCTCAGAAGCTCAGATCAAATCCCTCTCTCTCTCTGTTGCCCCGCCATAAATGCCCGAGCTCTTGGTGAGTGCCTCTTGAGTTTTGTGGGATCCTTTTTTTTCTTACTTTTTCTTTTTCTTTGCTTTTTGTGCTGATCCCCTTTTTTGTAGCGAAACCTTCTGTCAGATATCCTTTGCGGCATCGACTCTGGTTGCTGATCACTACGAAGTTTCTTTGATTCATTCCGTGGCCCGACGGTCGTGAAAAGTGGATTCCTCGGGGACAAAGAAGCAGAACAAGACCCTCTGGACTCTGGAGAGCTCCGGCCGTGGGTGCCAACTGAAAAAAGGGTCCCTTGCAGACCAACTTGCGAGCTTAACAACGCCCAATAATAATTGATTATATTGATTATAACCCCTCTTCCTCCCTGGACTGGACACCAATCGTCCGTCGCTTCGAATCACCACCACCGCAGTGGCGACGTCCCTCCCCCAAAACAAGCCTCCCAAGGACCATTGTGATTCAAGCCAAAACAAGTCTCCTCTTCTTGGCAGCGACCGGAGAGAAACTAGTGGAAGATCGCCCGTGATACACACGGCTGCCTACACGTGGAAGAGGAGTTGTTAAGTTCTTAAAACTACCGACTAAAGACGGTGGTGAGATTTGGATCGACTTGACATTTTCTTCTTCTTCAAGCAGCCCACAGTGTGGTTTTGTTGATCTTCTTCAGCCCCCCATTTGCACACGATACGGTTTATACTAGAACGACCAAACAGCGGCCGCCGCCGAATGCACAAGTGCGGACGCCCCCGTCCAGACCCGAGCTAAAGCCGTCATTAGGCGGTCGATCTCCACATTCCACAGCTGTTTGGCCAGCCTCTTGATTCTGGTACGACTCGGTTCTCCACAGCTTATCAACCGCCGCAGGCGGCGCCACACACGATGCAGCACTACTACAGTAGGAAACCCGCCGCAATGTCGCTGGAAACCGCTCTGGAAGAAGAGCGCCGTGAGCTTGTTCATGAATATGAAGGTCGCAACGGTGCAGGCTCGCGGCGGAACCACAGAACAACCCCGACGGCCCCGGCGCGGAGCCTGCTGGATATTGCTCCATCGCCTGGGGCCCTGCCTCCACGGCATGGGTCCATCGCCGGCATTGGCGTCGGCGTGACTCCCCCTTCCGCGCGACGCAGCTGGCATGAACCTCTAGTTACAACGACATCTAGCACTGCACCTCCTCCTGCCAAAAAACTTCCACCCCACGACGCACCACATCGGCCGTTGCTCCCCCGCCAATCCCGCAAAAGAAATCTTCCGCTGATTCCGAGGACGCTCCCCGCAGATCCAGCGACCCGCTTTCGGTCACCAAGGATAACAAAACCGATAATATCAGACCCCGGCCGAGTATTCGCTGGGACGATTCGGTCACAATGCCGCCTAGCGTCCTCTCTCAACGGCGTGCGAGCCAGGCACAGGAAAAGCCGCCCACCAAGGCTCTGCAGGGCAGGAACGCCATGGCAGCGGTGATGTCGGGTCTGGATATACGGGTCGGGTTGCCGAGTTTTACCAGAGGGAGAAGCTCATCACGGAACAACTCAGCGCGTGGGACTTCGTTGGACTCGCGCATGCCCCCAAAGAATCGCTGGCTCAGCCCGAGTTCTCGGAGCCCGGCATCCCAGTCGACCAAACCGACAGTAGAAAAGCCGAAGCCGACAGAGATGGAGAGTACTGGTAAACAGCAACCTGCTAGACCGGCAGCTCGCCGTCAATCATCCGACGACGATGTCCGTTCGCCAACGCTTGGAGATGAACGCTTGGAGAAAGACATGTACGACAGCGAAAACAACCTAATTGAAACCAGTGAAGAGGAAATTGATGATTCTACCTCGAGCGATGATGAGGCTAGTTCCGAGCGTGGACGAAAGAAAACCTCTGACCGTGCTCCTCCTATCGGGGACAATGAAACGAGCCTCTCAACGCCTGATTCGAAAGAGCGTATGTGTCCCTCTGCTCGCTTTTATCTCTTATAATCACTAACATAGCAATAGAAGCGTCGGCGGATAGCCCCGACGACAAATCTGAGAAATCGGAGTATACTCATTCGGCGAAACAGGGCCCAATCCCGAAGAAGCCTGAGGTTCATCCTCGGACAAGCTTCGACACTGCTTCGGCGGCCAATACCCCCTTTGGATCGGAAGATGAGGCGGAGTTGTCTGACATCAAACGGGCGCAGAAACTCGGAATCCAAATGTCCGCCATTGACAGTTCCGTGCACAATAGGTCTATCCGGACTATCATCCGCGGCGACTATACCGGCCTATCAGAACAAACGGAAAGTGGTCGTCGCCGCCAGCGCAAGTATCTGGTAACTACAGACCTCAGTGAAGAATCCGTTTATGCCCTGGAATGGACGATCGGCACGATCCTTCGAGATGGTGACACGATGTTTGCTGTTTGTGCTATTCATGAAGAGACCGGTGCGCCAACCTCCGTTCAAATTGGGGAGGGCGCCAAAGCTATGCAGGATGCTGCGGCCGTTGTGGGGTCGCAGACCGAAGAGACGGTGCAGCAATCGCAGAACGACTCGTCCACCAATTTATCTCGTGCGCTCTTGAGCCGACTGGGCTCGGGAACAGACAGCAAACCCAGCTCTGTAGATTCTCGGGGGATGTCCAAAGCGGAGTCCGAACGCGTTCATGCGGTTGAAGTTATCTCACAAACGTGTGTCCGACTCCTCAGAAAGACAGTGTTACAGGTACGGGTTGCCGTTGAGGTGATCCATTGCAAGAGCCCTAAACATATGATTACCGAAGCTGTACGTGGTGCAACTATGGACCTTTTCCCATCACTCTCTACTCGAAGCGACTGACATGTTTTTTGTTTTCTAGATCGACGGCCTTGAGCCAACTCTTGTCATTGTCGGTGCCAGGGGCCGGAGCGCTTTGAAAGGGTAATTATTAATCATCCTACTCGAAAGTATCTACAAAAGCTAATGACTTGCAGTGTACTTCTCGGGTCATTTTCCAATTACTTGGTCATGCATTCTTCGGTTCCGGTCATGGTCGCGCGGAAGAAGCTGAAGAAGCAATCCAAGACCAAGAAGACAAACATTCGTCTCTCAAATAATCTGTCAACACCCAAGAAACTAGCAATGGCAAAGATAGATTAGATTGACAGACAGCACACCTCTCGCGTTTGCATTTCGGATAGCTGGACGGTTTCTAGCCACACGGCGCATGTCTTTTTTTCGCTACAGTTTCTCGATCATTTACCTTCAATTCTCAACCTGTATGATTATGAATTATTGTTGCCATGATGGACGAAGGTGCCCGTTTTGCCTATCTTTCTTTCTATTTCTCTTATCAACTCACGAAGGTTGCTTTTCTCTTTTCTTTTCTTTTCTTTTCTTTTCTTTTCTTTTCTTTTCTTTTTCTTTTCTTTTTCTTTTCTTTTTCTTTTCTTTTTTGAGTGACGTCCCTACACGCATAGTTCCATGTGGTTTAGGGATCAGTTTGATATGACAACGATCAGCACAAGGATATCCTCATGACACTTGAATATCAGAATAAAACATAATAAGTTGGGACGAGTCCCCTAGGCCGCTAAAATTGTGTTTCATATGTTATGTAACTATGTGTACTGCGCAGTATGTTTGTAGACGATGTCATAGCTCAAGCTGGTATCACGTGCATGGGTCACCGCCCAACGACTGCGGAGACCAGCCATCATATCGGACTACGTACGATCTCACTTGGCCCCGACGTCAGGAGCTCCTCTTCCTTCACTCCCCACCCTCTCCTTCGCGGCCCCCTCCTGTATCCATTCTCGGCAGCTGGTCAGGAACTCTGCAGCCATGGCGTCCGAATTCGTTGACCCCAGAATGACTTCAGTCAAGCCTCGTATTCGCTACAATACGATCTCAGGTATTAACGGACCGCTGGTCATCCTGGATAATGTATGCCCCTCCACGGTTTCTTAGATGGCAAGCTGAAGAAGCTTGCATGTCAAGTAGTTATGCTCACAATGGTGTCGGCTTAGGTTAAATTTCCCCGATACAACGAGATTGTATCCCTGACTCTTCCTGATGGTACCGAACGGTCTGGTCAGGTCCTTGAGGCTAGAGGTATGTTGAGCTTATCTAGAAGAGGTCCATGCCGGATCGACCAGAGAAGCTAACTCGGATATTCGGTGAATAGGAAACAGAGCTGTCGTTCAGGTGCGAAATACTCTAGAGCCTAAGTCTTTTGATAACAGTTGCTTTCGGGCGGAGCATTAACGTGGCTTTCCGGTTAGGTGTTCGAAGGTACTCCGGGTATTGATGTCAAAAGGGTATATTGCAATCTTGGGGTGGTTGCACACCTGGCTGGATCGTCATGCTGACTTTGTCCTAGACCAAGGTCGAGTTCAGCGGCCACAGCTTGAAGCTGGGTGTGTCGGAGGACATGCTGGGCCGTGTATTCGATGGCTCGGGTCGCGCCATTGATAAGGGCCCTAAGGTGCTGGCGGAGGATTATTTGGATATCAACGGCCAACCTATTAACCCTTACTCGAGAGTACGCGCACGCTATACCCCGGTGGATTCGATGACGAAGCTATAGATCGCTAACGGGATGGTGTAAAGGTGTACCCCGAAGAAATGATCTCCACCGGTATCTCTGCCATCGACACTATGAACTCCATTGCTCGTGGTCAGAAGATTCCTATTTTCTCCGCTTCTGGTCTTCCGCACAACGAAATTGCTGCCCAGATTTGTCGCCAGGCTGGCTTGGTTGGCAAGCCAACTAAGGACGTCCACGATGGACACGAAGAGAACTTCTCGATTGTCTTCGCAGCTATGGGTGTTAACATGGAACTAGCCGTTTCTTCACCCGTGATTTCGAGGAGAACGGCAGTATGGAGCGTGTCACGCTGTTCCTGAACTTGGCCAATGACCCTACGTACGTTCACCATCAAATACTCGGGGTCCTTCTACGTTTATTATACATGCGATACTGACTATTTGCTTCAGCATTGAGCGTATCATTACCCCTCGTCTTGCCTTGACAACTGCCGAATACTACGCTTATCAATTGGAGAAGCACGTCCTGGTTATCATGACTGATCTTTCGGCCTATTGTGATGCTCTTCGTGAAGTCTCCGCTGCCAGAGAAGAAGTGCCCGGTCGTCGTGGTTACCCCGGTTACATGTACACTGATTTGTCCACTATCTACGAGCGTGCTGGACGTGTAGAGGGTCGTAACGGATCTATCACTCAGATTCCTATTCTGACTATGCCTAACGATGGTTTGTTTCCCTCCTTCAATCACAGAAACAGTCTGTTGACCTTGTATCAGATATCACCCACCCTATTCCCGACTTGACAGGCTACATTACTGAGGGCCAGATCTTCATTGATCGTCAGCTGTACAACAAGGGTGTCTACCCCCCAATTAACGTCCTTCCATCTCTGTCACGTCTGATGAAGTCTGCCATTGGTGAGGGTCGTACCCGTAAGGACCACTCTGATGTGTCCAACCAGCTGTACGCCAAGTACGCTATTGGACGAGATGCCGGTTAGTTACCCCCAGAATGAGTCCCAACGAGCCATACAGTACTGATGAAAATTATCGCAACAGCCGCCATGAAGGCAGTCGTCGGTGAGGAAGCCTTGTCCTCCGAAGACAAGTTGTCCCTCGAATTCTTGGAGAAGTTCGAGAAAACCTTCATCAGCCAGTCCCCCTACGAATCGCGCAGTATCTACGACTCCCTAGACATTGCTTGGAACCTGCTCCGCATCTACCCTAAGGACCTCCTTAACCGTATCCCTAAGCGCGTCCTGGACGAATTCTACGCTCGCTCCTCCCGTAAGATCGCCAACAAGGACACAAGGGACAACAGCGCTCCTGAACAAACTCAGTCGTCGACTGGTGATCTCATTGAGACCTAGATTCGATTTCATCTTATAAATGAACTGAATTACCGAAGATGAGAAGAAGGATGACGGCGGCGGGCGGTTTTCTTTTTATCCCGAGATATCTATTCGTGTTTGCTTTATCATTGCATGTTAAGCTATTCGTCTGTCTTTGTCCACTACGAACTTTGCATATACTCTTCGTCGTAGTTGTATATCATATAGCTCATATTTGGTCATTTCCTGGTTCATCCTCTCGATGACGCTGGATGCGTATGTAGGGAATAATCTACTGGTACCGGTGGGATAAAAGAATGAAGTGATAAGGAATGGAAAAAAGGAAAAACGAAAAGGATAATGAATCTAGACAACACCTCGGCTGCATGCTGGATATCCAAAACAGATCTTAAATACAATGAACCCCGAAAGACGTCATAATAAACGCGCTATGTAAGGAAAACTTTTCTCTTTATTTTATCATTGCTCATCAGCGAGCGTCTATCGAACCAATCGACCGTCGGACGATACGAAGCTCGGATATCTAAAATAGATCAGACCAATAGGTGTTTTCAGTCCCGCGTTTAGCACGCAAGCTTTTTTAAAAACGCAGATCCCAGCCGATCTGAGGACCCAGGCGGGGAAGTTCATCGGCAACGCTCTGGACATCCTTGTCACCTCTGCCGCTGAGGTTGAGGACGATGTTCTCGCCCTTCTTCATGGTCTTGGCGAGTTCCATGGCGCCGTGGATGGCGTGAGAGGATTCCAGGGCAGGGATGATACCCTCGCATTGGGCGAGGGCGCGGAAGCCGGCGAGGGCTTGGGCGTCGGTGGCGGCGACGAACTGGGCGCGGTCGCTGTCCTTCCAGTTGCTCAGTTCCGGGCCGACACCAGGGTAGTCGAGACCGGCGGAGATAGAGTGGGTCTCGGAGATTTGGCCGTGCTCGTCCTGCAAAACGTAGGTGCGGACACCGTGCAACACGCCCTTGCTACCGCCGGAGAGGGTGGCGGAGTGTCTGTCAGTGTCAACGCCGTCACCTCCAGCTTCGACGCCCAGGAGCTTGACGCTGGTGTCCTTGGAGAAGGGGTAGAACATGCCGACGGCGTTGCTGCCACCACCGACACAGGCGACGACTGCGTCGGGCAGCTTGCCGATTTGCTCCATCATTTGCTGCTTAGTCTCGTCACCAATGACGGACTGGAAGGTACGCACAATGGTGGGGTAGGGGTGAGGTCCAATTGCAGAGCCAATGATGTAGTGGGTGGTGTCCAGATCAACAACCCAGGCACGGAGGGCCTCATTGACGGCATCACGCAGGGTACGGCTTCCAGCATCAACAGCCACCACGGAGGCACCCAGAAGCTTCATACGGAACACGTTCAGGGCTTGACGGCGAACGTCTTCTGCACCCATGTAGACAACACACTCCATGCCGAACTTAGCGCAGACAGTCGCAGTAGCAACACCGTGCTGGCCAGCACCTGTTTCAGCAATGATTCTCGTCTTACCCAGCCTCCGGGCAAGGAGGATCTGGCCGAGTGCGTTGTTGATCTTGTGACTTCCAGTGTGGTTGAGATCCTCACGCTTCAGCCAGATGTTTGCGCCTCCAACATGCTCTGTAAGACGGTTGGCAAGGTGAAGGCTGCTAGGTCTGCCCATGTATGGGTAGTAAGAACGGTATTCCTCCCAGAACTTGGGGTCGTTCAAAGCCTCTGCGAATCCCCGCTCCAACTCGGCCAGACAGTCCATGAGGGATTCGGGAACATACTGTCCACCGAACTCACCGAAACGCTGCGGTTGCGCAGAGGGGTTTCCGCCATTGAGAGCTTCAAGCTGGTCGGCCAATCCCGGGCCCGAAGGAGCATCAACATCAGTGACAACGGCCGTGGGCTGGGAGATGGCCGGCTGCTCCTTCTTCTCCACGAAGTCGATCACATTGACCTGGCGTACAATTGTGCCCTGCGCATCCCTCTCGAGTTTGCGACCGGTAACACTGGAGAGATATTCCTCGGCATGCTTAGCCGCCTGACCAGCAGGGGCTTGACCCAAGACAGTGATAATCTGGCTGCCAATAACACATCCCTCAGCCAGATCCTGCACAGTCAGGAAGTGCTCGCGAGTACTGACACCGAATCCCAGTGCAGCAGGCACATTGCCAGACCAGTTGTGAACACGAGACAAGAGCTCGGGAAGGTTTGCGCTGAGCTTTCCGGTGGCACCGGTGACGCCCATTCTCGAAACGACGTAGATGAAAGAATCGGCGATCTTGCACAGGAGCTTCATGCGGGACTCTGACGTCGCAGGGGCAATGAGGGGGACGAAAGAAAGGCTGTGCAACATGTCAACACATTGCCATTTGAACAAGCAAACAGGGGATATCATGCGAAGACGTTCACTTACCCATTGCTGGTGCAGTGCTCTCTGAAACGCACAGCTTCCTCGGGGGGCAAATCGACCATAATGAAGCCATTGACACCAGCCTCCTTGCAGTCCTTGAGCATACGCTCCTCCCCATAACGCATCATAGGGTTGTAGTAGCCCATCAAAAGGATCGGCACTTTGAGACCTCTGCGGCGGGCTTCCCTAACCTTCTCAAGGACAATCGTGACTGTGACGCCGTTCTCCAATGCTTTGGTGTTAGCCTTCTGAATTGTCGGTCCGTCGGCGATAGGGTCCGTGAAGGGGACTCCCATTTCGATAATGTCTGTATACATCGCCCCATTGCGTCAGTGAACTGCATTCCAAAATGGGGCTGATAGGTGGCGGGGTATGGGGGAGCCTTCACGTACCGGCGCCTCCATTTTCCAAGCCAAGGAGGATATCCACAGTCTCCTCAACGGTGGGATATCCGGCAGTGATATACGCGACCAAGGCGGCGCGCTTCTCCTGCTTAGCCTTGGCAAAGGTCTGTTTGATGCCTTCCATGGTGTCGGTGGTGAGGGCAACGGTCCAGGGACAGTTGACTTTCCGAAAGGGCAGGAAGATAAAGGGTGAAGTGGATCCCCGGGGTGTCAGTTAGGTCAGTTAATGAGTGGAATATGAGGGGGGTAAATGGAGAAGGAGGAAATGTAGTCCCGGTCAAAGTCACACTGCGTTTTGAGTCATGGATCATCTTGCCTCTGTATTCAAATTGCCATCGCCCATGTCCCGCCGAGTCAGGTGATTTATGTGGCGATAAGATAAGCTCGGTCAGGAATTCTCTTCCCGTACCGTATGTATCGATTGTACGGTACCATCGGAATTACGGGATAGGGTCCGTGATTAGGGCTCGAGTTATCACCAAGTGCATGAAAGAAACAATCAGCTATTATTAATGGGCGGAATCTGGGTACTATACTATAAAACCATTCTCAAGTCAATCAATAACACAGATGGGGGTTGAATGGAATCGATCAAGCAACAAGATCAAAAAATCAAAAATCAAAATATAGCGGTATTCACAGGCGCCAAAGCTATGCATATATAGTGGAATCTCACCCAATCGAGATCGATCCAAATAAGTAAAAGAACACAAAGTCTGCCTGGAGTCTCACGGTGCTCAAGGCACAAGTGAACCACAGCGCATCAGAAAAACAAACAAGACCCATTGCACACACTTTTCCTTCGCCATCCCACCCACAAATTCCAAATACCCAGACCTGCGAAACCAAAAGGAACGACAGCAGCGCCATGCTATGCCAAAAAATAATTGTACAAATTCCGGAAAGGAGTGAAATCCCAATGCCCCTATATAATGCAAATGCTGGAGGGAACGGACAACAGATCGTCTAAAATGCGTCATGTCAACAGGCTTTAAATGACGAAAAGAATGGGGCATTAAGACATGAAGTATGAAAGGAGAGACGTCGATCATCCGAGTGATCATCATAGAAAACGCTGAAGCCAACTCGTAAGATATGATTATTGACCCAGCGCCGTGGCTTAAAAAAAGGAGTGACGATAATGGATATCAGGAAGGATAAGTTCGAACACACAAAAACCGAAAACGCCGTGCAATGCGATTGAAAAAGGGATGACGTATTATAAAGGTCCCAGCTTAATGAGACGGGTCTTGAACGGAGTATGACATTGGGGTCAAGTAGTTGTAGGTGGGGCCTCCATTTGTACCAGGAGCATTGATGAGAGGGTTGATCTCCCAAGTTCTGCTAACAGGTGCAGTGAGACCAAGTTGACTCTGTTGTTGGCAGACCGCTGGATAAGAATATGGGGCAGGCATAGGATGATAGGGTTGGCTAACAGCAGGTAACACAGCTCGTAGCTCATGAGTGCCAGCCATGGAATGCCCAGGGTGATGTGCTGGAGGGGAATAGGCTGCGGCTGCCACATGGGCACCATAGGTAGTTGATGGACCAGTGTCAGAGACAGACTGTGGAGATGCCGCGTTCGGAGGTTCGGTGCCAGAGTCCGATGCAGCTCCATTGCTAGTATAAGTTGAGCTCATGGGTGTGGGAAGGGCCCCAGCGGTCGAGGAGTAGCTTGCGGACTGTGACCCATGTACGTCAGTGTTTGCCTCAACGATGTGCAGCATAAAGAATCTACCACTTACGTATTTACCAATGATCTTCTTTAGAGCATGGCCGAGTATCCGCCAAGGGAATACCTTGACATCCTTCTCAATATTGCGCGGCTTCGGGGCAGGGAATCCCATGATCACCTTGAAGAAGTCCTCGCTATCGGCTTTTGATTTCGAAACAGTAAGTGGCCTGAAGCTTCCAGGTTCCTGCGGATACGATTCTTCTCTTCCACGGTGAATCTCACACCAACAAGGGACTCAAGGAGGTAGATGGTATCGACACTCGTGATGAAGCATTCATCTTTGCCATCCCAGTAGATGCAACTAATGCAGATACTGTTGGGAGCACGATCTTCAGGAGTAACTGGGTTAAAGTCCGCATGGATGGTGCTCCCACTTTGCATACGAGTGAATTGAACCAAGCGCCGCTTGGACTCGCGCTCCTCTTTAGTCCAGCTTTCTGTCATCGAGTCCAAGCTGCCATTCAGCTTCAAGACAGCCTTCGAGGGATACATGGCATAGGGGTTGAACGACTGAGTGTGATGACTAAGGCTGCTTGACTGTTGCAGTGTGGAGGTGCGAATAAGCGTTGGGTTAGTGATCCGCGCGGGGGAAGTTGGCTTTTGGTGGCGGAGGCCGTGGGCATAAGCGAACCCAGGAGCTCTAGAATCTCCGTGAACAGTCACGTATGAAGGACTCCATGAAGGAGCGAGGGGCGAGGGTGCTCGGATGTTGGACTGTGACGTTGCCGTTACAGTCGAGTAATGTGCTGGAGCAACTCGGGGTGATGAGGTCGAGTGATATGGAGCGACGAAGCCATTCATCGCAGGCAAAGATTGCAAATAAGGCGAATAAGAGTAGGCTGGCGGCTGCTCTTTGCCATGGATTGGCGGCCCCGTCGTCCTCTTGGCTGACCTAGGTTCCTCCGAGTATGACACGATCCTCTTTCGAGACTCGTCCGATGGCGAGGGATGGGAAGCGTTCTCATAGGTATACACACCAACCTGAAGGGTAGTGGAAGGACACTCGTTTTGGGCATTCATCGCCACTTGCAAGGGCACAGCGAAAGATGGGGAGCCCGTCGAGATGAATGGAGGGGTATCCACCGAGAGGGCATACTGAAACAAAGAGCCCTGGAAACCCAGGAAATGCGGCACACACTCGCACTTCTTCGAACCAAAAACCAGGTAAAGAGTTGCATAAGATGAAGTGTGAAGGTCATATGGGGACTGGATTTGCACAAACACCCGAGTCCCTTCTGATCCTCTTTGGGGAGAATAAGAGATCACCTCTGGTAGTTGACGGGATTCGCCACCTAGCATGGGTGACCGACTGTCTTCGTAAGAGCTGGCATATTCTTGATTTCCCATGTATGGGACACAGTCGGATATTTGACTCGCATGGTCGGCCATGGGGGATGGCACCATTGGTGTGCTCGTCACGTATGGGGCCTGACCAAAACTGGAATAGGAGGCACCATCTTGTACGGACCTAGCAGATTCGTAATCTAGATATATAGTCAGCAATCTGTCTCAAACAAGAAAGGGTGGCGCCACCAGGTTTCTCCAAATGAAGCACCGGAGGACCAGTCCCGACCAAACTTACCGAGCAAGGCAGCCTGTGGAGGCTTCTGAAGAGTAGACATAGACAGGATGGGTTCAGACTTGGCCAACAGGCCGTCTGATAGCGAACCGATAAACCGTGACTCTTCAGTGTCTGATAGATCTAAGGATTCGTCTAGAATCAACGGGGTTTGGAAATCAGGGTCGAACTGTGAAGGGAAGATGTTAACAAACGTCCAGTGTTTTTCGAGACAACAGGACAATTTGGAAATCTCTAGCGAGACTGGAATCTCACCGAGCTTCTTAAACACAACAGAAAAAAGCAAGGCAAGATGGTTGGAACAGGGACAATTGGGCAGCAAAAGGAGAGACAGGACGAAGTATATCGACGTACCAAAACACCGTGTGCCTTCGAGTAAGCCAGCTTGAAGGTGTTGCAGAGACTGCAACGAAACACAACCGCTTAGAAGCGAATGACAGCGAATTTAACTGGGAAAACGATAGGATGGCGGAGAGTCTTGAATTGCTCTCCGAGACAAAACGAGTGACGACACGAAGCGGCTGTCAGGCTCAACAAGGAATACGTAACAACGGGCTTCGAATCAACGGCCAGCATCCAACGACGGAGAGTGATACCGGAAAGGATGGCTGCAGGACGAGAGCTGGAGATAAGCCACGCTAACAAATGCTGCTTGAAAAGCCACCTATAGGGACCCAGTTTGCATCTGCGAAGGACGTATGCTAATCCCACGGACAGTCCAGGCTGGCGAGACACTGACTGAATTGCGCAGGCCAATCTCAACGAACGAGTGGTATCAAGTCGACGCAGACAGGAACGAAAGAGGTTTTACTCTTTGGAGCCAACTAGACCCAGGTGAACTGAAGGACAGCTGGGGCCACGAACTATCTAGCTAATGAGTACGAACCGTCCAGAGGTGAAAGGAATCGGCTTGCTGCATAAGCTAGTAGGATTGACCAAGAGTAATAAAGGATTCAAAACCGCAGGCGAGGCTAGCGGAAAGCTATTATGCAAAGTTCACCGTCACCAAATATCTGACGAAATAGCCTACGCCATAAGAATGTCAATAACAAACATCCGGGACTAGGGGAGCAAGACCACTCGGGGAAATGACAAGCACCTGGGAAAATCCATCATGGGTGCTAATTTTCCTTGGGGCCCTTGTGCCCCAAGGGCACGACCTGGGAGAAGCAAGGAGCCCAAAAGGAAGGGGACGGATGCAAGGCACCATGGCATCAGTGGCAAAGGGGATAATTAAACTAACCTTAAGAGATTACACTCGCCAGCGAATTTAAAGCCTTTGGATTCTCTAGGAGCTCACTTGAGAACTTTGCTGGGACTTTCGTAATCAAATGGTGCTGTTAACCGAGACAATGATTCACGATGCTGTAGGCCCAGATCGAAATAGGACGAAGATTGGTAGACGACCGGATAGAGGCCCACCCTTTGAAGGAATCGAGACCAGACAAAGGCTTGAGTACGAGAGTAGATGACGGAGGGGAGTCGTGGACTGGGGACACAACTTGACGATCTTGATGTCCCTCCCGGAGTACAAACGATGTTGCGGGTCCTTTCTCTATAGCTTGTGAGTCTTTTTGAGACCCGACAAACGGCAGTTGAATAGTGCGCACGGAATAAGTAAAAATGATTGTCAGTCAATCAAAAGTCAATACTCCTAGACAACCTTTCCTTCTTGTCGAAATGAGATGCCAAGGATGAATTAAAGGTCCGATTTGCACGGAATCGACGTCCAGGCAGAAGCAGGCAAAGCGAAAGTCGTCGAACGAAGAGCGAGCGCGATATCCCGTGATGGCCCAATAGTATATAGAAGTGCAATTAAAAACCGTCAATGCGTCCACTTCCTTCTTTTCCTTTCCCTGTAAACCTGATCTTATTTTCTTTTTTTTCCCCTTCGGCTTCTCTTCCACTGTTTCTGATTAGACCTTCTCGTATTTTCTTTTTCTTTTCCTTTTTTAAAATTGTTATTCTTCTTCGTCAACCAACGTAGCGAACGTTATATAGTTTCGAAAAAAACACAAAGCGAGTGTGGTGCGATGAAGCGAGTGTAAAAACGAAAGTAAGAGAAGCAGTAGTCGAATCCGTTCAAGGTGCCATAACAGGAAACCAAGAGGGGAGGGGGGAAAGGATAAGTAATAATAATAAAACGGGGAAGAGGAGGTGAGAAGTTTAAAGGGTTTAAAAAAAGAAAAGGCCAAACCAGACAAGGGACCAGTACGAGGTGACGAGAGATATATTATTTTTTCCCTTTTAGCACTAAGGCCGAGGGATGGGGTGGTTAAGGGCACTGGAAAAGGATGCTGGTCCTTAGTCTTAGTGTGGCGGGGATGCAAAGTAAGAAGGAACAGGTAAAGAATCGAGGGTGGTTATAGGCTGGTCAAAAGGCAGCAGTAAGATGTAGTCAGTAATACTGGGGCTTGAATGAGGTTGGTAAAAGTCAAGTCAGTATGATTCTTCTTATTATAATTCCTTCGAATTTTTTTCTTCTTTTTTACTTACCTCCATATTCTAGTTTATATAGATCAAGTATTTTTATTTCATTCTAATTTTCCTTCATGGCTCTTGCTTCATAATTTTTTTTAATATCTTTTTTTTAGATCACTTACTATAATCGTATTGAAAGATGGGTTGTTATAATTACCAGTACTATTATTGTTATGATTTTAATATATTTTTTTTAATCCGTTTAGTGATTGAGTATTATTGATTCTAATAATTTATCATTACCATTGCTAAACCAGATATCCATAGGTATTTCCGTATAGTAACGGAGGATGTATTTATGGAGCATGACCTCCCGGCGGAGCCATTACTAGTATAGTTAGTGATTCTGGTCGGATTGAAGGATAGTAATTGCTGGGTTTTTGCTCCAGTCGAAGGTTCTTGGGTTTTCCCTCCTCCACACCACATCTGAACCGTTACCAGTCCGTCCATGGAGAGCGTGAGAATGGACAGTCTCCATAATATTCTTCGACGAAGTTTCCGCGGTGTCCGCTTTCCTTTCGGAGATCCACAGAAGGCAGAAAGCAAAAAAGTGACCTCATGGCGACCCGTTTCCTTTCTTTTTATTTCGGTAGTATTGTCTTATTTTTTAGGATTTCTTTTTCGGTTGTATTCACTTATCCTTTTTTTTCGGGTCACGTTCTTTTAACCGCCCTCAATTTTGTGGTTCGGGGATAACTAAGCTACTAGTCTGGATATATTCCATCAGGACGGAAGATAGCGTTGTTATGGGTAGTTGTCGGAAGAGGTGGGAAAAGCATACCAGCCAAAAAGAAGAAAGAGGGAGAAAGGCAAGAAAACAAAAAGCAAAAAAAACCCCCCAAAAAACAAAAAACAAAAAACAAAAACAAAAAAACAAAAAAAGAGAGAAAGTGGAGGGGGGTGTTCTTGCTGAAGGTAGGTTAGCTCAGGTCTAAAATAATAACAGATGCAAATATGATTCGAAGGAAAACCCTCAATACCCAATCCAAATGCAGAAGCCTACTAGCAAGGGTGCTAGCAAAGAATAGCAGCAGACACCGTTCGGGCGGTCCACGCCGCCTTGAGCCTGTGGATCCACCTAGAGGGCGGAAAAGCATGGGATCAGTCAGGGCTGCAGAAGGGGAAGTGGATGGAAGGGTCATGGGAGAAAGAGACCTTTGGAACTCCGTACACAGAAGGATTCTGATTCAACAATGCCCATGGGCCTGTGAGGATGCTGAGGGTCTTCCCATGACCCGGTGGCTTTCGTTTATTTACGCCTTTTATGTACGTTGTCAGAAGATAAGATGATGAGTCCAAGTTATCCAGCAGCAGGATAGTATTCTTTCTTTCGTTTTTTACTTTCTTTCCTCTTTTTTACATACACACGCACGCTCTCTCTCTCTTGATGTGTATTTTAATCAATTTTCAGTTATTCTGTGTTTTTCTCAAAAATATCTCGGATTGGCTTTTTTTTTTTTTTTTTCACTCCCTCGTTTTTTGCCCTGTTAACTAATCAGAAAATGTGAAATGACCTCATTGGACTACAGAACCTTGGTACTTGACGGGAGCTACTATGGTTATAGTGGCAGCATCAGATGTGCACCGCCTCGTTTCTGCCTTCTCCCCTCTGACCCGAAACCCTACCTTTCCATTCAGATTCTTTGCTTCTTTCTGCACTATGTACGGAGTAAGTTAGGTGCCTCGGTATGCATTATTCACGAAGACCCACTCGGAGGACCCGTCCAATTAGATGGAGTATGATCGAACCTAGCACTAAGTTCACCCTGGCAGTCACCGAGATGTGATAACTAGTACATATAGAAGAAAGCACAGGATAAAGAATGCGAAGTGAGTCAAGTCCCACGCCCTACGCCGTATAGATTATCAAGCCTGGTATCTCGGTAGAACCACGCTGTTTCAAGGTAAAACGAGTAGCAGAATTGATATGCAGAGAATAATAAAAATAATACAAACGGAACAGTAGGGAACAATGCCCTAACCCATCATAACCATGGCATATTATTAGTTTTCTGGAGGAAGGCTCCTGGTACCCCACCCATGCCCCTTTCCACATCGGGCAACCCTATCTTCTGTCCCCCAGGTGCCAACTTGGAACCTCGAAACCTATCTCTCTTATTGGAAGTTTCTTAATTTGGAGCCCGGGGCAGAAGATTCGAAAGGTAAGTTAATCCGACATTTCGCCCTGATCTTGGTCTTTTCCCCTTTGGGAATGCCCCGTCCCGATTCTGAGAAGTAACTCCATACTTCTCAGCCTATCTTCCGAGGACATGCCGTATACTCATCGATGACCGACTTCCGGTGGAGGTGGGAAAAAAAACAAAAAAAAAGAAAAAGAAAAAAGAAAAAAGGAAAAAAGAAAAGAAAAGAAAAGAAAGAAAAGAAGCCTCGGAACCTCAAATACGTATGGCTTTGTTTTGACAAATCAAATTGTACGGTACCCATCGTTGAATGGAGCCACTGAGAAGCCTAACAACCGGGAGACTTTGTTCGAACGGTGACTAAGGGCTACCATCCAAGCAGCCGTCCCGGTTTTCCGCCTTCTGCTTCTCTTTTTCCTAGCCAAGTAGGTAGACGCCTCTTCGTTTTTGACTCCACCTGCGATCTATGGAACCCAAATCTGGTAAATGGAGCAAGAAAGCTTTCCAAGATTGACTTGTTGTTCTGCTAGTTCTTTAACTTCACGACCCAAAATACTTTTGATAAGTCGCGTACAAACCAATCATCGCAGCATCTCTAATAATATCTCCACTAAGTTGGGTGGTAAAAAAGTTTATTTGGCTATGGATTTGAACCCTGCGAATTCGAACACGAGCCATCGAGGTCACGACCGGTCAGACTGATGATTCGCATGCCCTGTCGTGTAAAACGACACTTCCGTCAGCCCACGATGTGGCGGCGGCTCTGTCAAGACGCAGCATTCCAGATCTATTCTTGTCGAGCAAACCACAGCAAACCCAAGGTGGGATGCCTTACGATGAGATCGGTGCCTGACGATAAGTTGAAAGGAAGGCTAATGTCGACTAGTCCCAATTCTCTCCCATGCCACGGGAACCCGTTAAAACGGCAGTGAGTTGAGCTGCATATCAGAGTCGGCAAGGTGCCACCCATACGACCATGCTCCTATCTCTCCTATGAACCAAGGTAAGTCCAGTAGCCCTGTACTATGCTCGTCGGACCCCAGCACGCACAACTTTCATGAATCCAAAAGTTCCCATCAAGGCACCCGATCGAGCCTAGCGGCCGATCTAAGATGCTAAACATAGCAAGCCTTGCATTGGTTTTCGAGCCATGCAAGGGTGATGAGGAGGTGATTGGTCTTGCCAGTACACGATAGGTGGGACCACTCCACTGACACCTGGTACATCCTGTCGAAAATCTGCTTTCTTTCGAATCCTCCGGCCTCCAGCAGCTGCTGTGATTTGTTGCCTTTAATCCGCAGGTGGCACGATGGATGCACAACAAGCCCTTCACCTGGGAGGGTGGTAGACATGGGTACTAGGGTAGTAGCGGCGGACGTGACTCTGCACTGTCACCATAACTCAACAACAAGTCACCGTTGGCCATACTTGGACTAAGTACTGAACTGAGTTGTTGAGGATTCCCTACTAATTCTTACCGCTTCTTGAACAACGAAGAAAATCCTTCTCGGCCGCCTGGCTAAGCCTTCAGGTATGTTGTTCATCGATTCTTATTTTCTATTTCATTTTATTTTTATTCTTGTTATTATTTGAGTATATTTTTTTCACCCCTTTGTCCAAGCTCATCTTATGATGCAGTGGGTTTTGTCCTCGGAAACCATGAGGTCATGTCACCACAGCCAATCCAACTTCGACGAGCAATTCTAAACTACCATAAATTAGGACTAACACGATTGAAGGAACCCATGGCAAAGGGAAAAATAAACCGATAGTGTGTCCCACCAGTTTCCGATGAGGTCACATTGACAGTCCAAACTCAAAAAGCAAAAGAAGAATTGAAGAAGGCAAAAGCGCAGATCACACCAGGAACGAGAAACAATGCACAGCACCTCCCCCCGTCCGTCCCTCACAGATGGCGACGATCGTCAAGCACAACCTAAACTAAACCAAATCCAAGATGAAGTTCCGATTCGTAGTCAACAAAAACTCTGGTACAATGACTTCCGATGACATAGCAAATCCCGAGTCCCTCCTAGCTACTCTGGGCAAGGTATGGAACTGGTGGTGGCTTTTGCTGCGGGCATTTTTTGTTTGTTTTGTTTTGTTTTGTTTTTATTTTATTTTGTTTTATTTTGTTTTATTTTGTTTTATTTTGTTTTTTATTTTATTTTAT
>NW_015378536.1:0-23588 GCF_001204775.2 Aspergillus nomiae NRRL 13137
CTGGACTGGTGTGCCTGGTGGTACCGGTTTAGTCTCTCCTGGAGTGCTTGGTGAAGGTTTCTCGCTGGGCGGAGGCTGGACTGGAGTGCTCGGTGGTGGTATAGGCTTAGTTCCCCCCGGGGTGCTTCCTGGAGGTACTGGTAGGGTAGTTGGGTGCACACTTGGTGGAGGTTGAACTGGTGTGCCTGGGGTACTTGGTAGAGAAGGAACAGGTTCGGTAGTTGGATGCACACTGGGTGGAGGTTGCACCGGCGTACTGATCGGTGGGACCGGCTTGGTTTTCCCTGGGGTACCTGGTGGCGGGACTGGCTTGGTTTTCCCTGGGGTGCTCGTAGGTGGATGAACGGGGGAGATGGTTGTAGGGAGGGAGCTGGTAGGTTGAGGCTGCACTGAGGAGGGTATGGTTGGAACATGCACAGTGGTCGATGCTGACGGACCTCCGGGTCCCACGGGGATGGTTGGGCATGGGGATTGACCTGGTTGACTGGGACCGGGCCCTGGACCTGGCCCTGGCCCTGGACCTTGACTTGGACCTCCCCCTGGACTTGGACCTGGACCTCCCCCTGGACCTGGACTTGGACCTGGACTTGGCCCTGGACTTGGACCTGGTTGACCACCGCTTGTTTGACTAGCTCCAGCTCCTGGTGTGCCCGGTGGCACTGGGAAAGACGGGGAAGGATGAGGTTGAGTTACACCTCCACCGCCACTAGGAGTGCTTGTCGGGACACATGCCGTTGCAGTCACAGTGACGGTCACTATGGTGGCGACAGGACATGAGGAGGATTGAGGGCATGGAGAGCATGGCCCTGCAAGTTGAATGGTTAGCTGCTTGGGTCAAAAAGGAATGACGGAACTGGAGCGGCGGTACCTGGGCGGGATGGACTAGGGCGTGGGCTGGTGGTTACTTCTGATATTGTCGGTGTCCATCCTGAAGATATAACACCAGCCGTCACTCCATAGACCAGGCTCCAGGAGACAACAGCCAGAGTAATCAAACTCATCGCAGGAGTCATTCTTAATGTCAACCAATGTTGACAGAAGGGCGGGGACTGAAACAGCGAATGTGCCGTAGAGATGAAGCAGTAAGGGAATCGTAACGTACAAATACTTGAGCAGTATTCCGTGCTAGATGCATTCATGATGATCGTTATATGTCATTGAACAAAAAGTTGCATATGAGGCGTGTGCTCTTCCCGGAATTGAATGATCATGACACACTTATGAGCCGTCATTGTGACGGATAAACTTCTCGGGCATGCTTGAGAAGATAAAATCCAAGCCAATCCCAAGCATGGAGGAGTGTAAACGGAAGACTTCTCCGGGGTCGAGAGATAGGCGTCGTGATGATCAACTTCCATGGCTGGACGTCCCGGGATTTCTATGACCAAGATACTTCTTCTCATTTCCACAAACAATGTAATTGATGATTGCTAGACATTAACTTTTCCCGCTAATTTTGCTTGCTATGAGTTATATGTGTTTCGCGTGCCATTTCCTTCAAGGTCGTATCATTAAGTAGTCACGTCATTCTTGAATCAAACGAAATTTCACTCCTTTGGCCAATTCTCTTCAATTTTCTGATTTAGGTTCTTCATTCCGCAACTCAAATGTACCTTCGCCAAGTTGGTACTGGCTTCAGTAGAGTGCCCAGGGCTGACGCCAGCCAACGTGGATTATTTTCACAGCAGTAACACAGGCAAGGCCGACGGCATAACAACAGGTCGTGAAGACAATGAGCCCCCAGTATTCTCCATTACAGCGCGACAGGATCTCACCCGCAATCGGGATGCCAGTAAGCGTGCTACAATAAGGGTTCGTTAGCTCCTACACTCGGTATCTTCCATGCCCGGGCAAGACACAGGGAGCCTCCTAGACTTACCCAAAGCTCACAATCGTGTATGATGTAGCATAGTATCGCCCGTAGTTCTCGATTTTGCAGAGCTGAGAAATACAAACTGGGGTGAGACTGATGTTACTGCCACTCGCAAAACCAAAGATAACGCTGTAGACAACCATTACCGGCACACTATCACCAGCAGGGAGCCAAAGACATGCATTGCAGACAAGACATAAAGCGACTGTGGCAATTAGGGTGTTATAGCGTCCCAACGAATCGGCAACAAAACCAGGGATCCATCTTCCGAAGAAAGATCCTGCGTTAAGGATTGCCAATAATTGATACGAAAACTGGCTGGACACACCGTGAGCCAACGCGTACGAGGAAATATAACTGATCGGAACGAAGAGACCCCATTCGACGAAGAAGATTCCAGCTGTTGTGAGAGCAAACTCGGGCTCCCGAAAGATGCGGAAATCGGGGAGTACATTCTCTTTGGAAGCCGGCTTCTTGGGCAATCGGGACTTGACCAGCAGGGAGGACATGATCACTAGAATCAAACAGATAAGACCGACCACACGAGTGGCCCAGGCAAATCCGATCATCGGGAACAGCTTTTCGAGAATGAGAGGGAACGTAACACCTCCAACAGAGCCGCCTGTTGCAGCAATGCCCGTCGCAACACCACGCTTCTCGTTAAAGAAATGACCAATCGCAGATATGGCCGGCGTAAAAATTAGCGAGGCCCCTAGGCCCCCGGTGACACCAATCACAAGCATGAAGTGCCAGTATTGGGTGCAAAGTCCCAGAGTAGCCATCTGCACAACGACTAGTACTGATCCTGCAAAGACAAGAAACCGCGGGCCTTTGGCGTCGAAGATCGGGCCAATCTGGACACCGCAGAAAAAGGTGAGGAAGGCGTACATTCCAAAGATCCAGCCAGTGCTTCCTGAGCTATAATCTTTAAGCTGGTGGTGTTCGAGATAAGCCTGAAAAGTTCCGATAGTATTGACTAGGCCCAGCGCGGCGAAAAGGCCCGCCCAGCTACCAAACACTACTAGCCAGGCCTCTAACCCGCCTTCGGGGTAAGTATTCCCATCAGCGTCAGTGGTTACACGGCTCATGGGGGCACTGTGTGTCGAGCGGTCGGTCTGGGATTCGAGGGACGGCCTGCCATGACCATGCTCGAGGGTCGTTTGCCCTTCCGGTGAAAGATCATGGCCAGGTTGTGCCGATGGCGGAAGCCGAGGCCCGGCATCATCACGGGAGCTTAGAGGCACAGTCGAGGCATCGGTCGATGGTTTTTCAGACAATCCGAGAGGTGCCTCATCATAGAGAAGAGCTTGGGTAGTAGAACCTCTGGAGCTGTCTTGTTCTATCGTGCCTGTATGAGGATTGCCATGGTGTCTGACGTCGGTGGACATGTTAGTAGTGATATAGGGCGGAAGTGGACCACAGTTGACCTTGATTTCGCTTTTTTTTCCTCTTCCTCTCGCTACTGTCCGAACACAAGTCAAAAAGGATAAGAACACAACGCTGGTAGAAAAACGTTGATTAACAAAGCAAACAATTACAAATCAAAGAGGAGTATGGAGGTAAATACGAGCGACTCTCCGGTAAATGTGGTGGGTACTGAAGTAGGGAAGCCCGAAGAAAAAGAAACCGGCCACCGCTCACTCTTGTAATTGACCCCAACGACAACCTGAGCTCTTGGCCGGTGGAGTCTGAGTCAGTTTTCTCCGAGCTGTTCTCCAAGAGGAATAGTCCTCATTGGTGTGTTCTGCGTTCTTCCTCTTTAAAAGATTTTAAAGCCTTTTCCCCGCGGCTGGCAAACAGCACTAGCCGAGATCAGGAAGGTCCGTGGTGTGGATATGCGGACTATGGCAGCCCTACGAACCCTACAAAGAACACACCGACCTGGTAAACCAACAAACAGATAGAAGGGCGTCGACACGATATCAGGAAAATATGAAAGGGGCAGAAGGTTTAACAAATCAAGAATGTTGAACGGACGAAACTAGTAAAAAGTTGGTTACGTCGAGACTTTAGTGATTGATCGGTCGAACTTCCCAGAGGACAGCAGCATTCAATTCCACAACCACTAGAGGTTGAACCAAGCCCATACAGGGCATGCTCCCTCATTTTGCGGGGTGGCCTCGTTGGAGACTAGACATGTCGATTCCATCCGCGCCCAAAAAATATCGATGGATCTCCTGGGCATCAACGCGCGTGCGGTGTAGTTTTGATGGGAGTCTCTCGACCCGAGCCATAGGAATAGCGTGGCATTATACCCTTGTCAGCAGCTGTGATCTGTATCACTTGGGGGTGGTTGCTGCGTAGAGGGTGGTGGCATATCTCGACCTGAGTAGTATCGAAGGCTATCCCTCAACACGTGATGGCATATGAGGAAGGAGACTCCGACGGGTATCCGTCATCTTTCAATCGTTTCGAGGTACAACATTTTGGAAGTGAATGTTGGGGTTATTATTGACTGTCCGAATAGATGCCTTCTTCAGGGGAAGGTATGTCGGCGTAGACATTCACAGCGGTAACTGGAGATAAGCATAACTGGATACAAATGGTTAAAAAAGAGATGATGGTAGATTGTGTTAGCCATGCAACAAAGTACCCAAACTGTTGAATCTCTGCTTTGTTCACGAGGTTATCAGGTGACTATGCTGACTTGGGAAGGTGTAACCATTTCTTGTTTGTCTTTTTTGATTGTGATCCGTGCAGCATTTATACCCTAACTATCAATATTGTTGAGATTTATCGGAATACATGCACAGCTATCCAGATCGATACAATGCTATACCACATAATAGTACGAATGAACGATTCAGACAGGTAGATGGTTATTTAGAGAGTCATCGCATCGACGAACAGGGGAGGACGTCGTGGTGTATGTACAGCCACACATACTCGTACGCCCTTCGGACAGTCTTTCTAATCAGATTTCCATATAACAATACCCTTTCTCTTTCCTTTATTGAGATGCCCTTTAGGTTAAATTCTTTGGACTGATTGACTGATAAGGTTTCAACGATGCTACATTCGGCTGGTCAGGAAATAATTTGATTGACGGATCGAATGAAAGAGCGACGATAAGATTTGGACCCACGACACCCTCGTTGCATTCTTTGTGCCGTGATCGATACACATGAGAAGCCTGTCTGGGTCAATCCACAACATCTATTGGTTTTGCTTGAACACGAATCTGAACCAAACTCCGAGTGATCTCATCATATATCATCACGAGGCCCTGCCCAGTGACCTTTGCCATGGATGCAAACAGAGCAAAGCAATTCGACGGGATCTAGATTTGAATCCCAAACTACACCACGAATTAAAAGCCGCCGTGTCGATGCCAGGAACATCCCTGCCCCTTGCTGCTCAATCAAAATGTGGCAGATGCCAGTTCCATAAACTGTCCAAGAAACATGGTAATTGGACGTGTTCAGTCACTCAAGGGTCGGCGCTTTTGAAAGCTTTCCTGGCCGTTGTCACATAGACCTTCGCATCTCCAGATACACTGACAGCCACCCTTAGTATTATTGGGTTTCTTTCACGCAATCCCTGTCCAGTAATCTTATCAGTCCGCTGTCAAAAACGTCAGGGGTTTACTAGTCCTTTTTTAAAAGACATCTTCGGCCTCCACAACGCCCCCAAAATGGTACCCTGCAGGTCTTAGCATGCATTTTATTATCCCTGCTGGACGTCCTTATAAGTCCTCCAGTCTTCCCCGACAAATCTGAAAATGACTTCATTTGTCTCTCAAGTTCCGTAGCCAGATTGTCCTAGTTCGACTCAGAATGCGCTTCCAAGGCTTTTTGCCGACGGCTACATTGGTCATCTCATTATGCACCGGCAAGACGTGTGCTTCTAAACATGGACGCTCTGACCGGCCGGTGCACGAACCCTCGGTCCTAGACAAGAGGGTATCGATGTCCTCGGAGGAGCCTCAACTCCGCTCACACGATCAATTTCGATTCCTTAATGACGAGACGAGGCGTATGTATTCATACTTCCTGGTGGATGAATGCTGATGTAGGCATATGGATTAATAGCCTACCTTGTGGAGAGCTTGCCTGATGTGCCATTCGACATCGGTGAACTGTACTCGGGATCAGTGCCAATCGACAAGAATAACAGCTCGAGGACTCTTTTCTTTGTGTTCCAGCCGACAGTTGGGGAGCCTGTAGACGAAATTACAATAGAGGTAAATGGAGGCCCAGGTGCTAGCTCTCTCGAAGGTTTCCTCCAAGAGACCGGCAGATTTGTTTGGCAACCAGGAACCTACTCACCAGTAATTAATCCGTATTCCTGGGTAAATTTAACCAACATGTTGTGGTACGTTTCGATTGTCTCCTTTGTGATTCCTTCTTTGATCTACGTCGCTCTACGCTAAACTAATATGTTCACCATAGGGTTGATCAGCCTGTTGGAACGGGGTTTTCTACAGGTGCACCCACTGCTACCACTGAGGAGGAGACCTCCAGGGACTTTGTAAATTTCTTCAAGAACTTTCAAGACATCTTCGGGATCAAGAAGTTCAAGATTTATGTGACCGGCCAGAGCTATGCTGGCCGCTATGTGCCTTACATTGCTGCGACAATGCTGGATCAAAATGATAAGGATTATTTTGATGTCCACGGTAAGCTATTTCTCTTGCAATCGGGGAATCCCGCTCCGCAGATATTTGATATGCTGATACCTGACAATGTAGGGGCATTGGCTTACGACCCGGTCATTGGCCAGTTTGACTATGTGGGACAACAAGTGTCTGCTGTGCCAACTGTGCAGCAGAACGCCAACATCTTCAACTTCAATACAAGCTTTATGAACGAGTTAGAGAGTCTTTACAAATCGTGTGGCTACCAGGAATTCCTGGACGAATATCTTACTTTCCCCCCATCGGGAGTTCAGCCTCCGAAGTCTTTTGACCCTACCAACGACGCTGATTGTGATGTCTATAAAATGATCACCGATGCAGCTTATCTAGTCAACCCTTGCTACAACGTGTACGCCATCAACCAGATGTGTCCCATTCTGTGGGATGTTCTCGGAGGACCTACGAAACTTCACTATCTACCCGCCGGAGCCACGGTATATTTTGATCGCGACGATGTCAAGAAAGCTATGCACGCACCCAATATGACATGGTCCATGTCCTCGCTCCAGCCCGTCTTCGTTGGTGGCGACGCCGGAGTCGGCAGACTGGGTGATTTATCCGCCAACCCAATCGAACGTGTTCTACCCCAGGTGATCGAAGCCACAAATCGAGTTCTCATCAGTCACGGAGATTACGATTTTATTCTCCAGACCAATGGAACCCTTTTGGAAATCCAGAACATGACTTGGAATGGGCAACTAGGGTTCCAGTCTCAACCGAGCACCCCAATTGAGATTGACCTGCCGGACCTCCAGTATGCGGAGGTATTTGAGGAGAATGGCCTTTTCTCATGGCATAGCGGCCAGGGAGTAATGGGCATTCAACACTATGAAAGAGGACTGATGTGGGCGGAGACCTTCCAGAGCGGCCATATGCAACCCCAGTACCAGCCAAGGGTTGCCTACCGACATATCCAGTGGCTACTGGGGCGGATCGAAGAATTATAAAGTAAGGGACACACATGGAGAATAGGGTAAGTTGGGACCATGGAGTTGGTAGATGATGATATGCTACATATCCCTCTGTTCTGTTCTGATACTCCGCTACCTGTTATGTCATATCTCGAGATAAGAAGACAGGGGCTTTGACCGACGGGAATACATTTCCTAATCCAGCATATTCTTAGAAGCATCCGCTGATTGGTATACACTGTTCCTGATATCATTTTTTAACCCGTCAAGGTAAAACCTTCACGGCAGCCTCCGGATCCTTGGGACTTTATTTGACTTCAGATATACTTCCCATCCAAGCCATCCCATCACCATTTCCGCCAACCAATCTGAGATCTCCATTGTAACGACCAGGGGTAGGAGAGTGCAGCCACGAAATGATAGGGAAAGTTGTCTACCCCGACAGTATCTTGAACATAGGAAGAGAAGCCTTGTAAGCATCATGGATGTACTCCTCATAGATCCATACATGTAACGTACAGATATACATACATGTATAAACATGTACGGGTTCCGTGGTGGAGACACAATACATGTACTGTACTTGTTTCTGCCTTGCCCTATACAGCGGGAACGAAGTCCCAGCCTTGCATGATGCTCAACTGCTCGATAATTGTATCCAGTTCTTCGATCCAGTGTATTACTGGACAGTGCCACGATCGGAACACATTGATATGTTCACAAGGCACGTAGATCGGATACATGTATGTCCACCATGTATGTACCAAACACAATCACGATATCTCGTGACCAGAGGTTTCCCCGGGTCCATCAGCTGTCCCCATTCCGAGGAAAACTGGAGACCATGGCCTTCTCCAGAGTACAGAACTAGGGAGTAACCGAAGTCATACCCACCGATAAAGTCCTCTTTTGACAGTCTCCATGTACGAGTCTCAAGTTGGCATAGTTAGACTTTGGAGTGGAGTTATACCCGACATATGCACTCCAGTCGCAGTTGACTGCCTCCCTCTGTCCGGTCGCACTTTGTAGGGGACGATGCCCACACTGGCCCCCATCGCAATTTGTAGTACCAATGAATCTCCCCGATTTCATGGCATTATTCGTAAGTAATGGCCCTGATATTTCCCATCAGACCACGTTACCTCTCGTTGAATGTCAATCGTACCATCGAGGATTACCTCGTACCGTAGAATAGAGTACTGTGTACGTAGGAACCAACACTGTTTCTCCTCATCTTCTCCTCACCTTATTTTTGTTTCCCCTCCCTTTTTCTTCGTCGTTTCTAGATCTCTCCCCGCATTCTTTGCGGATCTTGCGACGCCACGTGCGTAGTTGACATTTTGTCGTCATGCCGTGAAGGTAGCATGGCATCTGGAGAAGGTGACAATTCTTTTGGGGGGGTCCAATGTTTGGTTGTTCGGATTGGGAAACGGTGGTTGCTCTTGACCATTGCCGAGGACGTGGGGCAGACCAATTTCCAACGAGAATGTTACGGTGCTCCCTGATGAATCTAACCTCGTATATGAGCAAGGGAGGTTATGTAATGACATAATTGTCCTGCCTAAAAAAATTATTACCAAAAAAAGAGGATGCTTTGTGGTTCACCGTTTCTATATTATCAAATATTTTTTCTTCCTTTCCTAATACTTTCATGCTGCATGAAAAACTGAACCCTGTAAATTACGAGCCATTGATTGGGTTGATGAGTGAGTGTGGAACCGCGGGCAAGAATCCAACTCCGGGATGACGGATGCGGCAATGACCGTCGCCTTTTGATGATCAATACTTGGGTGGGAGGAGAATTGAGCTGAGCTTGCTTCTCATAAGACAAACAACCTCGTGTTTTTGAGATGCATTGCGTTTGCGTGGATTGTCTATGTTGATGCAATCTGCGCTTTCGCCCCCATTACTTTTTATAGAGGGTTCTCGTGCAGTGAAAGAGTTAGGGTTCAAGATCTATCCGCCAAGGAGGCTGTCTGGGCTAACCACTGTTGGGTTGGCCTTGCCGAGAGAATCGAGAAAAGCTTTACCTTTCGTATGGCTTGGTATATACGGGAATTTGCATACGGATTCAGTATCCTTTTAACTTTTGATTATCTCTTTTTACATTCAACTCTGTATTCTATACCTTTTTGTTTTTTTTCTTTTTTCCCCATTCTGTCTCGGTAGCAAGGTCATGTCTTCCCTAAGCGGGATTAGCGTGACCATATTGCGGAGCATATCCAGACCGATGACGTAGGGCGACAACTGAGGCCATCTCGGCACGTGGACTTGATATACTCGTGATAATCATCCCTTCGAGAACCGATTGCTGTACTGTGTACCGTTTGCCCCTCATGTTTTTCTTCGGAACCCCACCCTCAATGTCCAATGGTACGATCTCACAGAATAGGCAGATGGATTCCTCGGGCTCCGAAGACTCGATACCCCATCCTGCGGTCTCTTCATGGAAGTCCAAAGAATTGCGGTGGACGACATGTCTTACAACCAATCCGAGCCAAGAGGCGACCTGCACCGGATTTCGGCCAATGGTCGTCTGAAAGCATGTCGTCTAACTTGTTCCCAACTAGTGTCCTTCAGCTTCCCTGGCAAGGAACTGCGATACTTTTTGTCTTCTGGGCCCTGGCCACTGAAAGGGCTGTGAAATTTGCTTAACTATGGTTCGACATCTGTGGGAGCCGCCCGAAACTCTTTTATGCGGCTTTGCTTCGACGGTTATATCAACAGTTGGTCATGGCGGGTTGTTTGGTTACCCGTCGCTGGAGTAAGGGAAGAAAGGGTATCGAAGGCAAACAAGACGGGGCACGTGGTGGTGGCACATTCCTACCCTGACATGCATACAAAAAACGGATTAATAAAGAAATCTCTGCGTGAGACTATTCTACACCTCTCAGCAATGATCTGTAGGTCGACGGTCCCTAAGAAATGAACTAACAAATTTTAGCGTGCGGTGCACAAAGAAGTTATGATCGTATAGAGCATAGATCTGCTCCATGGTCAGACGCGAGATGGATCCAACAGGTCCTACTTTTATAGGTTAGTCAGCCTGGACCAGACTCGCCGTAGTCTTCGCCGGTTGCAACTTTACCTTCACCCAGGGCCGTGGCGACTCTTGCTCCATCTGCGCTGCACTGGCCGATCCACCGGTGATTCTCCAATCACTGTCGACCGGGGTGGGCTTCTCTCAAACCTATCAACGGCCCGTGTTCTGTCTCCCGCTTTAGGTCCGTTGGGAGTGGTACCTTTTCCCTGATGTTAGTATGCAAGTGTGTGCACTATGTATAGTATTATGTACGTAATATTCATTGATACGAGTCATGGTACAGTCCCGTAAAGTTTCAGATACCCAGGTGAGTGATTCAGTGGGTTGGAATTTACCACCGAGGGCTCTTTGCGGTGCTATATGTAAACCAGCAGAGAATTGACCTATGTGTCGATGATTTTCATCCCATGGGGCATCAGCGAAAGGGTATGGTAGCGGATGGCACTTAGGCATCATTGGCCTGCAATACCATTCAGGTGATTTTTCCGTGGTTGCCACAGTACGAGCTGGGCGGCTTCAGCCGAATGAATGTATTTTACAAATACCGCCCGATACGATTGTCGGGTTTACCAAAAAAAGAAAAAGAAAAAAAAAAGAATCATCGAGTATGATTGTGTGATAGGAGCTTTATCTCTCTCTCGACCATCGTTTCCTTTTTTTTTTTTTTTTTTTTTTTCTCTTTTTTATTTTTCATGTCCTCTGCCTAGTAGAGGAATTGGATGCTTATATAGGCCCCAAGTTTCCTCATCTTCTTCGCCTCGTCGCCTTTCTTCACCTCTCTTCTTTCCATACTTCTCTCTCTCTCCCCCCCCACACTTCCAATCCAGATCTTCAATCCCCAGACCGATAGCTCTCACAGCTTGGTCTACCTGTTTCCAATCTATCTTTGCGATCTAGGGAACACAGATACTCCATATCTAACTTCCCTATACTATCAGAGCAAACCAAAACAGCCGGCCAAAGCTATCTGTCTCAAATTCCCTTCTGATCTATATACCATTTACACTTGTTGTCTACACCAAATTTCCATCATCAACGTGACAGAATACCGTCACGACTTCAGCTACCCGATAGTAGCAGCTGTCCAACAGGTATACACGAATACTCGATCAGAAGTTCCGGACAGAAAAACACACCCGGCCTTTCTCTCAGCATCACCGTCCCTTAGCGCCAACTGATGAAACCCTGAACGACGTATAGCCTATTTGAACAGCCATTGCGCCTTGCCATCTCGGCCCTTGAGCGCCATTTCTTGCCCCGGACTGCGTCACCAGAAGCCCTACCGATCCCGATCCCGAGAGATCTTGCCTTTGCGACTATAGTAGACTTAGCCCCCATTGAACGGCTTGCCAATTGACTACCCAGATCCCGGACGGTAGACGACCACCACCCTCCGGTCTCGAGAAGTTTCCCAGAGCGCGCCAGCCCATCTGTCCAAAGCAGCAAACGAACCGGCATCATGTTCTTCAACCCATTTAAAAAACACGACCACGACTTCCCCGATGTGGTCGTGCCCCTCGGCAGTGCCCCAGCGCATTCCCACCCGAACCCGGCGTTACATACAAAGGATTCTGGCCCCGACGAGAAATCTGACGCCCGAAGCGATAAAGCTCCCTCCGAGGAGAATGGAGTCGCTACCTCGCTCTCCGACAATGCCCACTTGACCATTGAAAGCCTACGCGCCGAAGTCGAATCAGACATTGTCGCTTCCGGCCATGACTCCGCTTATGACCGTATGTGCCTATGTTTTTGCCCATGAAATAACCTCTTGCCCCTTATCCAAAAAAAAAGAAGAAGAAAAGAACAAAGTCCCGTATAACCCCGTTTGAGATGCGGATCTGATAGTTGTCCACAGGCAAAGCAAAGGTTATCAACAGAGCCATCCAGGATATCGGCATGGGCCGTTATCAGTGGGAGCTGTTTGCCCTCTGTGGATGTGGTTGGTTGGCAGACAAGTAAGCGAATATTTATTTCCCTGTCTTGATAGTTGAATTTGTGGCTAACAATCCTTTGGTTAGTCTCTGGTTGCAGGTAAGAAACTGGGCGATGCTTTATTGATGTTCCCATGGCATGTACTAAGGTTATGTAGGGTGTTGCCCTAACATTGACTCAACTGTCGGCGGAGTTCGGTGTCTCTGAAAGTCGTGTCCGTTTCACCACCTGCGCGTTGTTCTTGGGTCTCTGCCTGGGTGCTTCGTTCTGGGGTGTTGCATCGGATATTATTGGACGTCGTCCTGCTTTCAACCTGACTCTCCTCATCACCAGTGTGTTCGGTCTGGCCGCCGGAGGTGGCCCCAACTGGGTCGGGTATGTCCTTTCATCCTGCTCCCAATGATGAAAAACTGCTGACGGATAAATCAGTGTCTGTGCCCTATTCGCCTGCTTGGGTCTCGGTGTTGGTGGAAATCTTCCAGTTGATGGCGCTCTCTTTTTGGAGTTTCTCCCTTTCGCCTCTGGCAACCTCTTGACCATGCTGAGTGTCTGGTGGCCCATTGGCAACCTTATCTCCAGGTATGCTCGACCGTCTATTGATACGTGACAAATTAGACTAACAGCCGACGAAGTCTGCTCGCATGGGCATACATTCCAACCTACTCTTGCGCTAGCGACCTGCCTGCCTGCAACAGCGTTGCCGATGGTGTCCAGTGCTGCACAAAGCAGGACAACATGGGCTGGAGATACCTGGTCCTCACCCTAGGTGCGCTGACCTTTGCCATGTTCTTCTGCCGCTTCTTCCTCTTCCACCTCTACGAGTCCCCCAAGTACTTGCTCTCTCGTGGTCGTCAGGCCGAGGCTGTCCATGCTGTCCACGGCATCGCCCACAAGAACAAGAAGCAGACTTGGCTCACCGAGGACATCCTCAACGAGATCGGCGGCTACCCGGAACAAGTCGAAAAGCAGACTCTCACCTTCAAGGAGATCATTGTGCGATACCTTTCCAAGTTCTCCCTGGAGCGTATCAAGCCTCTATTCGGCACCAAGAAGCTGGGTATCAACAGTACGTCTCACTTCCAACTAACTCCCCACCGCACGCACACTAACATGAAACCCCACAGCCGTGCTCCTCTGGTTCTGCTGGGCCACCATCGGAATGGGCTACCCGCTCTTCAACGCCTTCCTGCCCCAATACCTCAAACAGGCTGGCGGCGGCGCCGAACAATCCACCTACATCGTCTACCGCAACTACGCCATCACCTCCATTGTCGGCGTCCCGGGCTCCGTCCTGGCCTGCTTCACCGTCGACATCAAATACGTCGGCCGCAAGGGCACAATGATCATCTCCACCATGATCACCGGCGTGCTTCTGTTCTGCTTCACCGCCACCACCGACCCCAACATCCAGCTCCTCTGCTCCTCCCTCGAGGCCTTCTTCCAAAACATCATGTACGGCGTCCTCTACGCCTACACCCCAGAGGTCTTCCCGGCCCCCAACCGCGGCACCGGCACCGGCATCGCCAGCTGTCTCAACCGGATTGCAGGCCTCTGCGCCCCCTCGTCGCCATCTACAGCGGCTCCGCAAACCCCAACGCCCCCATCTACGCCTCCGGCGCCCTCATGCTGGCCTCCTTCGTCGCCATGTGTCTCTTCCCCATCGAAACGAGAGGAAAACAGACCCTCTAGACTCTCTGTCATCCTTCTCCCTCCCCTCTCATCTTTACTTTTCCCGTGTCGATGTAGGATATAAAAATTGCTTTTATGTGCATGATACCACTTTTTTTTCAACTCCCCCTCAGGTAGAATCCGAGGATTCACCTCGCTATACATATACATATACATATACATATACATACCCTTTTTTCGTGTATACATTGGTTTCGATTCATGTTGATTGATGTTATGGTGAACGACACATGAATGATTGCTATGCTATATACCTGCATCCCAAACCGAAAATCAATGTATATATACCCCGTTATATACAGATCCTCAATACTCATATACCCTTGTGCATGGCCATGTAGTTGGCCGGGATGTATTGGATACCAGGTTTTTTCTATCTCTTCTTTTTTTACGTTTTTCCAACTTTTCAAGTCCTTTGGCACTAAGTGGTCGAATGTTTAATTCTCTTAAATAGATAATGGAAAATTACATTAAAGGTCAGGTTTATTGATTGTGAGATATAGTACTTGTCCTTGCCGGACGGGTGAAATGTCTGCTCTGCTGCCTTAGGGCTACGGTGACAAGTGACGAGGAATTGTTTCAGCATTTTTGAATACATCAGATATCTAGATGCGTGTCTCTGTTACTTCTGTACTGTACAACATCAAGGGGAGTTTACGTGTAAATGAGACCAAACAATTACAAAAGCTGGCCAATGTAACATGCGGACTTCTTTGAAATGCAAGTAATCCCTATATCCCGGATTCTCCATATGCCACAAAATAATGAAAAGTGCGCAACAGAACATAAAACAGTAACGTAGATATCCCCGTAGAGAAACCCAATCAAGACCCATAACAAATGCTTTGCCCGAACCTGAATAATCCAGAAAAAAAAATAAGAAAAATAAAATAGAACCCTAGGGAATAACACCCGAGACAAATGCGACCCTGCCACCCAATGATCATGGAATAGAATTCATGGCCCATCGTTCCTAGTCGTAATAATTCATTCCGGAGGAGGTATAAAGACTTTAGACAACCTGGTGCCGTCTACCTCTCCTCTCTAACAATGTCGCGTTATCCAGACTGAGTTCGAAAGGTTGCCGCGACGCCCGAGCGATATTCTGCTTCGCTGCCGCCGCCACCTTAGCACTGTGTGTGCCGTAGCCCTGCTGCGGCTGTCGAGGCTGGTATGCCTGTCGTGCTTGGGCGGCAGCGCTCGGCTGAGTACCCAGATTTGTGGATCGTAATTTGGCTTCCATTGCAGCCACTTCTCGAGCCTGTTGAGAGTTCTTGTGGACCTTCGGCGCCGCATATTCATTCTGGTGAATGGGCTGGTATGTGACTTGGGGGACATCCTCGTCATAATCCTCGTTGAGTGGATTCAGAGCCGACTGGAACCCGGTGGTCGGGTTGGCCCCGCGGCCGCGGGATGTCTTCAGCCGCTTACTTTCTTCTTCTTGACGATGGACGGCGTAGCCGACATCGAAGACCTCGCGCAAATTGATCGCCCCCGGCGACCGGAAGTCCATGGGGCGTTCCAAGCCGGCAGAGGGTTGGTCCGACAGTCGAGCACTGGCTGGGGCATATGGTGCCTGGTCCGCCGCGAAGGCGTCCAACGGCTGTTGACGGGCGGAAGGCAGAGGAGTCGTCAGGGGGGAGCGTCTGTGGCCGCCTGGGTTTCTTCGTCGCTTCCACGTATCCACGGGTGGGCCAAGAACTCTTTAATTGAATATCGTTGTTCAGGATCCACCGTCAGAAGATGGGAAATCAGATCCTTTGCAGACTTCGAGATGTCATCCCACCACGGCGACAGGAAGGTGTACTGGCCGCGCGCCACCTTCTCCGTTAGGACTTGGATGCTCTCGTCGTAGAAAGGCGGAAAACCACAGAGGAGAGTGTAAAGCACACAGCCCAGAGCCCACATATCGACACTCTTCGAGTATCTTTCATCCTTGACGATCTCCGGGGCTGTGTAACCAACAGTCCCACAAGGAGTCATAGTTTGACTATCCCAGATGACTTTGGAGAGACCGAAATCGGCAATTTTAATGACACCAATCCCGCCGGACCCCTTTCCGGGGGTGAACTCCCCTTCATCGACTTTGTCCTCATCACCGGGTTGAAGAGGCTTGGGGTTCTTGCTTGGAACGAATGGAATAGGATAGAACAAGAGATTCTCCGGCTTAATATCACTAGAGACGCTGTTAGCCACTGGTCATGCTGTCTCAAGGCATCGGGAGAATCGTACCGATGGACGACGCCGGAAGTCTCGTGCAGATACTCAATTGCTTTTGCAACTTGAGTGATGACATGTCGACTTAGGTCCTCGCTGAAGTAGGTTAACCGTACGATTTGATGGAATAATTCGCCGCCAGGGCAGAGTTCCAGAATGATATAGTAATATTGGCGTGATTCAGAAAAGGAGATCAACTTGACGATGTTCGGATGGTCTATTTGGCGCATGATTTGAACTTCTTTCAAAATGTTGGCGCGCTGTGAATCGTAATCAGCAACTCTACCCTATAAGAATTTGCTCGGTAAGAAACAGAAAACACGAAGGAGAATCGAGACGCAACAGGAAATAAGAAAATTTCATGTCAGTATGGTGTGGCTAAGAGATTTGCGCACCTCTGTAACCTTGGTGTGTTTGACCTCGGGATGCAGATGGGCGGCGGACTAAGAGAGACGGCGAATGGTTCGGTTTAAGCGCACAGAAAGAGAGAACGAGTATAACTCTGAGCAGATGAGGGTGAATGGGAAAGAGGAGGGAGGTGGCATTGGGAGAACAACAAGGGATTCAGTTCAGATCAGCCTACCTGATTGCTATTCATTTCAAACTTGCGGACGACTTTAATGGCTACTTCATTATGCTCCCCCGTAGAATCTTTGGCGCGATAGACGTTACTAAAGGCGCCGTCGCCCATCTTGTCCGTCAAGATCCAGCGCTCCAGTCCTGGATACTTGGGCATTTTGTTTCGTTGGCTTCTCTCCTCGGCGACAATCTGCTCGATCTCCAAATCACGGACTCGCTTCGTCTGAGAGTCCGCTGCCGACTTTTGCGGTGCTTGAGCTTGACCGTTCCCAAGCCTGCTGTCAATTGCATCTAGGTTACCTGCGGCAGGAGGGTACGAGCCTTGGGGTTGGCGTTGATGCTCGGCATGTATGGGCGAAACATTGGTGGTTGGCTCGGCATGGGGAGTTACCAAGCGGGCTTGTTTCCCATGACGTATGAAATTCTTCAAATTTTGAATGGTACTCATAGTGCTGAGTAATCCGGCCCTGTCCAAAAAAGATAGAAAAGAGAAGAAAAGGGAGAAAAGAAGTAAGGGCGTGGGGGTGGAAAGAGGAGAGGCGGGCGTCGGGGAAGGAGGACACAAGTTAAAGGAATGGGAAATCGGACAAGGGAGGCAAAAAAATAATGATGATGAGAGAATATCGGGTCGAATGACGTTGGTGATGATGGTAGTTTCGGCCGGTGGGGGAATTAGGATGTTCGTATTTTCCTCACTTCCGTAGTGAAATTTTTAGCCTTTCCTCTTTTCCGTTCCTCTCTTAAATTAAATTTGAAGAAATTCTCTTATTTTTTTTCTTTTCCTTTGTTTTTTCAAGTTTCCTTTTCCTACCCCGCTGAAAGTCTGGGCTGGCGTCAGTGGGTAACAAAAAGGGCAAACAACTTCTGGTACTAAACGTTTTCCAGTGGTCAGAGTATATCCCCGGAATGAGTGATAAATTAAAACAGAATGTTTGAGGAAAGATCAAGCGAGGAAGTAGACGGGGGGAAAGAAAAAGAAAAAGAAAAAGAATCCGTAAAGGATTCCCCAAGCAGTGTAGTACTAAGTAGTCAAGGGAATGGGGCACTTAATTCTAAAATGCGACGACGGAGTAGGGAAGCGAATTGATGAGGGAATCAGAGGACAGGAATCAATGGTGGGGAAAAGCAGGCTGAAGTTGAAGTATCTTCTTCTTTAATAAAAGAGATCAGATGAGACGATGCCAGAGATCCCAAAGAAGGGCCCGATTCGTGACCTACCTCATCGGCGGTGATCATAATTCAATTGAGAAATCAAACCGGGAATTCCTGTTCGATCCTTTTCTTTTCCTTCTTCTGTATTGTTCGCTTTTCTCGTCATTATGAAGGGAATGTTCAACGATGACGTCGCACATGGAGAGACTCTCTGGGGCAGGCGGTTATGTCATCCGATGACTCAGCCTCTCTGGCTCTTCCCTTTTCCTCTCTCTTTCTCTCTCTTTCTTTGTCTTGTTGTTTGCTTCATGCAAGTAGCATCATAAGTGCCAGTGAATGGGTTAAACTAGGTCCCATACGGTACCATACCCGTCCCCTCCCCTTCCCTATCAAACAGGTACCGTACCAGTAAATTGAGGTTGAAATTGATATCATACGCTCGGGCTAGGTTCTTCCTCCCGGATCCTCTTTCGTCATCCGCAGAAGCGTCAGCCGAACTATGTACAGTAAAGATGGCGACAGAGCGAATGAAAAAAAAGAACTGTTGAATAAATCAACAATTTTTTTTTAAAAAAATAAAAATTAATGGAGACTAAGCAACATGAACAGCGATATGGCATGTACATGTCTGTAAGGTTACTCGTACTTCTGTCCCGATCAAGTACAAAAGTACATATGCAAAGCCTGGGGAAGTGCCTTACGCTACGCTATGTATCTCGGCGATCTGGATATCCCGTGTCGGTACTCCGTACGGAGATAGACAGGATCTGCTTCTTGTAAAAGGAAACCAGAAACCCTCCATGACCGGTTCCTTGACCGGGCAACTTCGTTTCGGACTCAGGGTTTTAAATTGCTCTCGGCAACCATGGGCACGAGACGCCACTCCCGAGATAATAAGAGATAATAAGCATGATTAGCATTATCTATGACATGTCGTGGAGGTCAGAAAAAGAAAATGGATAGCATCAATTGAAAATCAATTCGAATCAAAATGGACTAAGTAGCAGTAGTACTACATGTAGTGTGTAGTAGTACATCAGCATGTACAGAGTTAGCAGTGCGACTTTGGACCGTCGTACAGTCATGGGCGAATCAAAGTGTCTGAGACTGAAAAGAACCTTTGCTGCAGGGGTTGAAAAGCGAATTAACTCAAGTCGTGAATTTTGATCAGGACTTTGGCTCTGCAAGTGGACTACCCCTCGTCAGCAATTTCACCCTCTCTTCCCCCCGCCTCTTCATGTATCGTGTCCTCATGTATGGTTGAACGACAACTCGACGGTATACGGATGTAATTATTTCTACAGAATAGACTGGTCATCATCGCGACAGGTTTATAATATCCTTGTGGATCATTCTCGCCTGTCACTGGCCCACCCGAATCAATCCACTTGCACATCAGATCCGCAACGTGGAATGTCCCTTTCATCGCCTCGCTGTCGCACTCGGTTCATCTCTTTGGTACCAACGCGGTCTCTCCTCGCGTGTCGCGCCCTGCCTCTTCACATTTTTTAAGTTGGGTACTTACTCTATTTCTCAAGTCTTTCAGCCTCTGGACTATTACCTATTGAGAGTGGATCTCTCATATTTTTTGGGTTTCCATTGAGACGCGCTTCCCGAACGGTACCCTTACGCTGCCCTTGCTTGATTCTATTATTGTTTTTTTTTTTTTTTTATGCTTATGATTTTAAGATTGCACGCTGGTCATTTATCTTAAAAAAGACGGACACACACGTCTGTGGTCTACCTTTTTCTTTTTTTTCTCTCTATTTTTTCTTCTTCTTCATATTGCTGTTGCCTTCGGTTGGACCGTAGTGTCGAAACTCGACCCTACGGATCGGATCGCCTTGCTTTCGCTATGCGACGCCAGCATTAACTCTCCTGGACCAATCTTATTCGAAACAGTCTTGGTATCATGATAATACACCCCGGCGGCCCCATAGTTTGGTAATAATATTCCAGTTTTGCCAACAATCCGGTGACCAACAACGTTGTGATTTCCGGCTTACGGTGCAGTTGGGCTCTTCGGTCAACATGCCCGGCATTGCTGGCACGTCTCCCGCCTCACTAGAGCACTTGGGCCGGCCGCTCTTCAGGGCCCACAAGGCACTTCCCCGAGGCCAAATGGCGATCCAAGTGTACATGTCATCCACGCGTCTCCATCTGACCCCATCGTTGACACTTCAAATGGCGGTGCTCACGCAACGGCGCCCACCCTTCCTTTAACACCCCCTGGTGTTCCTCCAGATGAATCCCCAACTCCAACAGAGCGGGAAATACAAAAGCTCGCCTCGCTGCACTCCATGTCTGGAACAGTGACACCTTCAAAACCATCGCACCCACCAACCCCCGAAACAACGCCGCCTCAACTTCCTGCCACGACGCTTCGACCGGGATTTGGCGGTCAATTCCGGCAGGCTTCTTCCTCGTCGCGTGCGGAGTCTTTCCAAACAGCATGCGAAATGATCTCCGACGGTGAGACCGAGACCCCTCACCGGTCGTCCCCATCGTCGCGTCAGTCGACCAAGCAGAGGTCACTGCAAAAGAGTGTTCAATCAGAACCCAAGAATGCCCGGCCGGAAGATACCACATCTGTCGTTGACCACTCCGATTCCCTCTTATTAAAGCCATCCCGGTACGAAGGTATTAACGGGGAATGGGCAACGGAGAACACCGACAGATTTGCTGCATCGCGTCAGAGGCGTAGGCGCTCAAGGAACCATTCCTCCGATACTCCTACCGCAAACGTGCCGGAACAGCCTCAAAATACGTATAGCACGAGTGCGCGCGACCTGGAAGTCCCACGAACACGCGAGAGGAATGTACGCGTTCGAGTCCGGGATGCGCAGGACACCGGCGCCAGTCCATATCCAGAACAGTATTCTGAAAAGATTGACTGGAATACCCCGGAAGGCCGAACGGATTCCTGCAACAACGATGATTCTCGCCGATTATCGGGCGTATCCACTTCCTCCACAATCGAGGTGATGATTGTTGACACACCCGAGCCGTATAAACCCTCCCTTCGCCATACAGAAAAGAGGGTTTCGCTGCGTTCGACCAGCTCTCCTATCACCAGGTCAGAGCGTGGATCCCTAGTCTCGAACCCAGATTCGCAGCACCGCTTGATTCACAAGGCTGCTCGTATCTCAGAAAACGATCGCAGAAGTATCGCATCGGAGATATCCGTCTCTGAGAGCTCAACTCAGGGTGGCCTTCGGCAGCAGGTGGAGGTCGTTCCGGTCGTGGTGATTCCAGAGCGGCATTCATCTTTAAAATCCTCAGCCTCGACCAGTAGAAGGCCATCCAACGCCAGCTCTCAGCCATCGAGCCGCCGAACACGGACAAGATCGGGGAGCAGACCCGAGTCGCTTGATCGTCCTCCTCAAAAGAGACGTACTGTGTCAAATTCAAGTGCGCCCGCCCATCAGGACACAGACTCCCGGGGTCGCAGCATTGGTCGGCCCATTATCCCTCCACGCAGCTCGTCATTATCCGCGCCGACCAGCCAGAATAATTCACGAGCCACATCCCTTACATCAGTGAGCTCGCGCAATTACCCGTCGGCGGTGGAGACCGAAAAGCAAAACCAGCAGCCGGAGCCACCGACGCCTGAGCCTATGAAGGCACCCCAAGTATGTGACCGAGCTGATGTACTGAAGACTCAGTCTATTCTTATCGGGGTAGAGGACATGGCCAATCTACGCTCACCGTCAGGGGCTTTCACGCTAGGGTCAATCCCGTCGTCATCGCCAGGGCTAGTGGAGATTAGTGAAGCTACCCTGGTGCCTTTCTTTCCACACAACAATGAATCTCTACTGCTGGTCGACCCACAGCACCGGCCTGGACCTCAAGGGCTCGCAATTCGGGTGGAATTCCAAGGCAGTCCGGCAAAGCCAGAATTTCCTCAAAGTCCAGGACAAGGTGAGGTAGACTCCCCACTGCAGAACCCGCGCCAGCCACCGAATCCTCCAGTGTGTAAGATCAGTCCACCCACCCCGGTGAGTGAGGCAGATCGTGAGCCTGAAAGGGGCACGGGAAATGGGGAGACGGGGGAGCAGCCCCCTCGCCGATTCGGGTCAGTTCGACGTCCGTGGAAGCTCCGACCTCGTTCTGATTCCTTCAACTCCATCGCCCGATCATTCTCGGTGACGTCGGCGAAAAACCGCATGGCAGGGAAAGATATCGACGGCAAACTCCACCCGTTCTGGAGGCCTCGTCGGTTCTGGGAAGATACATCGGAATCCGAAGACCAGTCCCCTCGCGAACAGGCTTTTCGTTCTCCCGCGTTGGAGGCCGACCAAGTCATTAGCAACTCGTTGGGGATGCCTCAACAGCGGGTTGTGTTTCAAGGGCCTCCGATTTCTCCTCGCAGTATTGACTCGAAACGGTCTTCCGATGAGGCGGCTTCCCGTCGCCAGGCCCGCGACAGTCTCGTGGGCAGTCGAGTATTCATGCCTGAGGCGTTATATTCGCAGACTTCTCTTCACCAGCGACGATATCGCTCCCTCTCATGGTGGCGGCTGCGGCTTCGGTTTGGTTCCGTGCGCAGCTTCCGGAAGCGCTTGAGACGCAGCTGGCAGCAGCGTGCCGAGGGCAAGCGAGAGGCCCGACGTGAGGCACTGAAGCAGAGCATTGGTGAAGCTGTCCTCGTGGACTCCAGCACGCAGACGCGGAGTATGGTGCGGTAACTTTTACGATATGATCGATGATGCACGAGTAAGACCAGCACGACACGACCAACATGATGAATGACGACCACACATGAACGATCTATGTCTCTTTTCTTGTGCTTTATTTGTTATTTCCTTTAACATGTTTATCTTTCTGTTGCAACTATATTGATGCTTGATGAGTCACGAATGATGGACCCACGGAACATGAGATCCAGCATGATGATTATTCGGGCGCTGTGATACTCCGCAAGATGTGTGTTCTCTGTATCATACGCCTACGTTGATGAGATTATAAATTTGCCCTTTCCGAGACTTACAAGATAACAATACACAATCATAACGTATATATATTGACTCACGTCCCTGGAACTCCGAACCCTATATAAAAGAAACATGAACAAACAAGAAAATATCAAAATGAAGATAGAGAAGATAGAAATGGAAATCACTTCCACCTCCCCATCCTCCCCCGAACAGCCATCTCTCCAAACTCCGCCTCCCTCGCCCTCTTCCTCCTCAACTCCTCCTCCTTCTCTTTCACGTAAACATCTCCCTCCCCGACCCCTTCACCCTCCCTCCGCAGCCGATCCACCGCCTTCACGTTCGCCCACAACGCCGGATCCAAGAACGGCTGCGGACGGGACGAGAAATCATACTCGACAGTCGTAGGCCGAGAGTTTAGCTCCACGTGCTGATTCTCTGAGTTAGACTTGGCCTTGGATTTGGATTTGGATTTGGATTCCGCCACGGTCGATGTGGACATAGAAGTTGATGTTGAACGAATACGTATCGGCGGGAATGTAGCGGTCGTGTGAGAAAGGGTGGGGTTGTTGGGGCGGGCAAGAGGCCGTCTGGAGGGGACTAGAAGTGTGGAAGACGGCCG
>NW_015378537.1:0-23575 GCF_001204775.2 Aspergillus nomiae NRRL 13137
AAAAAAAATTCAATGTCTAAGTTTCCAAATTACCTCTATAACTTGAGGCTTCACTCGCTCTCGAACATATATCTGGCGAACCCTGTCTGTCTCTGCGATTGCTTCTTTCAATCGGAAGGAGACCTTGCCCTCGTCCTTGCTACGCAACGGGCCCAAACTATACTCGAATGGATCCGGGCCCTTGTATTTACTGTTATCCCAGGTCTGCTCCATAGAAACCGAATCCTGCAAGGGTAACGAGTATTTGACCACGGAAAACCCATTTATCAGATACCAATCGTCGGACAACCGCCAACGTCGAAGCAAACAGGCTTCACCGCAGATGGCAGCCACCTTGCTGAGAGCAACCATGTCGGCATGGAACCAGGATTTCCAGTGATGCAAAGAGAGCGGTAATGGTCGGCCTGACTCGTAGAACCCGGACGCATCGCCACGAAGGTCTAACTGATGGAGGCCATGTTCCCACTTGAGTTTCACTGTAGTTTGGCTGTAAATACACCGTGCGATCATTCGATCACCGGCGCCCTTATAGTCATAGCAATTACGGAAAACAGCATTGAGTTGTTGAACAAGGGGAATGGAGAGAAATATCCCGGCACCGCCGTACGCCATATGGCTCCCAAAATACATCTGTGCGATATCCTCGGTGAGCGCCCCTATATACTGCGGCTGCGTCGGATCGTACGTCGACAACCGTTGCACGAGGTTCTCCATTGAAGGAAAGAAAGTATCATCGTCGATTAAGACAATCCACTTGGTGAGCTCATCCTTGCGCTCAAAGAGGGTCCGGAGCAAGGAAAAGTACCGATCCAGCAAATCATCTGAGTTTTGGATAACGGTGAGGCGAATATCTAGCTCCTTTGCCCGTTTTTCGGACTGCTTCACCGAGCCTTCATCATCAACCACAGCTACAATGTGTGCATTTGTTCCTCCTGCCCAGTGTGCGAAAGCATCCAGAGAATCATACAATCTCTCTGTAGACGTCGCGACGCCAAATATCATGTGTGATGCATTAGGGCGTGGAGCCATCACGGGAGCATATATTGTCACCGATGTAGTACAGCTCTCTTCTGGCAGTAGCTCTGAGTGATTCTCTGTATCCAGTTGGACCGTCTGGTACGTGGGAATTGGTACATCGAGTGTATCCGAAAAACCAGTGAAGTTCTTGGTTCGCACAACAGATATCTCCAATCTAGCATATTCCGCCGAGGAATTGGAGGCGTACGTTCTCAGCAGGTCAAGATCCACATGGCAAACACTGCTGTTACTGGAAGATGGAGGAGACGGAGCATTGGGGATAGGACTAATATCGATATTGCTATGTCGCGAATAGAGAAGGAATACTGCAGATATGAGTAGAAGTGAAGTGGCGGCAGCTATCACGGCAGTGGATCGGCGCCATTGAAGCAAAGGGTGATAGCGCGCCTGCATCGCGACCCGAACATAGCTAATATCTCATCAATTGTTGTTCTATACGGTTGAACCCAAATCGGACCATTTATTGTGAAGGGCGAAATATAAGAAAAAGAAAAAGAAAGGCGGGAGGCTTCAATTTCAGGCCCGCTAGGGGGAAGGAGTCAAGAAAGTGAAAAGAAAAAGAGAAAAACGTAAAGAAAATAGACGATGAGATCCTTGTTTCAGACAAGGAGAAAGGGCTGCCGCCCAGAGTTGCGGCTGAGCACTCCCGAAGATCCCAATCTGAATGGCATTAGTGACGGCCGCTCGTACCGTAGAAGTCCCGCGGTAGGTGAGTTACTAGTAATCCAACCAACTTCTCAATTGTCCTGGTTGTCATAACCACGTTGGGTGTTTCGCGGAATATATATAGTATCCCCTTCATGAGGAGATCTTTCCAAATATCAAAATATAGCTTTTCGTGTGTTCAAATATATGTCTTGCACCCACAAACGCATAATGCAGTAAGAAAAACATTTATAGACAATGCGGTAATCTACCAGAATGGTAGATCAGTTATTGCACGCGGAACTACTAGTTAATTCTCAAAACATGACTTATCACATCAATTCGTCTCCCTCTGGAACATCATTGCTTCATTCAACATTTTATCGCTGTCCCTCAATACCCCTATGCTTTCTAGTGTCTTGATGATGCTATGCGACGCTTAAATCATCATTTCTGGAACAAGCAACAAAGAGAGCGCAAATCTGGCCTATAAAAAGCCGCTCTACAGGGTGTTGACTAGCCTGCGCTCTTTCCTGAGAGCCCGAAGCTTTTCGCGTGCCTCCTCGAGAGGAATCATGACACCTTGCTTCTGGGTGGCAGGGTCGTCACGGTTGCGGATGTTGACAGTGCGAGCCTCCTTCTCTTGAGCACCAACGACTGTTTCACTTAGTTAGTACAGCACAATACCAGACTAGACATATGCTCAGCGGGACCGTAACATACCGAAAATGAAGTTGTACTGGGCCAGCTGTCCAGTACGAATCTTCTTCTGCATAGTATTTCCGCTAATGTCAATGTCGACATTCAGCTTATCACCGCGCAGAATAGTCTGCAGCTCTTCCACGTAGTCGTTTACGGCAGGCATGACAGGAACAATCAGGATCTGGCGGGGGCTGATCCAGAAAGGCCACTTGCCGCCGAAGTGCTCAGTCAAGATTCCCAGGAATCGCTCAAAGCTACCGATGATAGCTCTGTGGATGACAACTGGACGAGCACGACCAGGGCCAGGCTCGTTAGACTTGGTCTCGCCCTCGGCAGACTCGGCAGCCGCTTGGCTCTTGTCGGCCTTCTCATGGCTCATGTACTCAAGCTTGAAGTTGATGGGGGCCTGGTAATCAAGCTGGATGGTGGCACACTGGAACTCTCGCTTGAGGGCATCAGCGATAGTGATGTCGATCTTAGGTCCATAGAAGGCGCCATCACCCTCATCGATGGCCCAGTCATCGCCCTTGAACTTAGTCATGGCCGCCTTAAGCTGGTCTTCGGCATAATTCCAAGTTTCAAGCTCTCCAAGGTACTTCTCTGGACGAGTGGAAAGCTTCAACTTGAAAGTGAAACCGAAAAGCCCATAGATGGACTGAAGGAAGTCGAATAGCCCCTCGATTTCGAGGTAATCTTTGTAACGTTAGTGAGATGAAGGGAAGAAAGGAGATCCCAAGGGAATTTACCTGATCCTGAGTACAGAAGATATGGGTATCATCTTGCTGGAACTTCCGGACACGGGTGAGTCCACTTAGTGCACCAGAGGCCTCATTTCTGTGCAGAACACCAAAGTCTGCAATACGCAACGGGAGTTCTCTGTAGCTTCTCTCGCGATGACCGAAAAGGATGAAATGTCCGGGGCAGTTCATAGGCTTAAGAGCCCACTCTCTCTTCTCAACGTCAACCTTAAACATGTCATCCTTGTAGTGGGCCCAATGTCCAGAAGTCTTCCAGACGCTAACATCGTACATGTTAGGCGTCTGGACTTCCTGGTAGCCACGCTTACGATACTCCGACCGCAAGAGGGTCTGGAGAGCATTGAAAATCTTGGTACCGTTGGGGAGCAAGAAGGGACATCCTGGGGAGGCTTCGTCAAAGAAAAAGAGCTCTTGTTCCTTGCCGATCTTCACATGGTTGCGCTTCTCCGCTTCCTCCAGGAACTTCAGATGTTCTTGCATTTGCTTTTTGTCGGGGAAGGCAACACCACGGATACGCTGCAGAGAGTCGTTGCTTTGGTCACCAAGGAAGTAAGCAGAGGAGTTCTGAGAAGCAATTAGCTTGGCGAATTTATATTATGACTTCTTAGTCACCTACCTGCATGATCTTGAAGGTCTTAATCTTGCCAGTGCTTTGAATGTGGGGTCCCCTGCAAAGGTCGACCAATGTACCACATCTATAAACAGTGCTCTTTTCTCCGGTCACCAGTTTGTCGATATAATGCAGCTTGTACTTGCTGTACGCGAACATCTTTTTCAGGTTCTCTTTCGTAACTTCTAATCTGTCAAAGCTCTGCTTCTCCTTGAAGACACGGTTTGCGTGCTTGTCCAAGGCGGGCCAATCGGTCTCTCTTACAACACGGCTATAGTATTGTCAGTAACCAGTCCAGCTAAGCCTGTTTCTTTCCGGGACGCACTTCTCGGGCATGGCCATATCATAGAAGAAACCCTGTGGGGTGGGAGGTCCATGAGATAGCAGACATCCATATTCACACTCGCAAGCCTCGCCCAGGCAGTGAGCACTCGAGTGCCAGAAGACTTCCCGTCCTTCGGGATCCTCGAATCGCACATAAGAGACCGTGCAGTCACCCTCCAAAGGTCGGCTCAAGTCCCAGAGTTCGTTATCGACCTTTGCAAGCACAATAGTGGCACTCAGTTCCTTGGGCACATTCTTGAGAAGTTGGGCGGGGGTAGTTTCCCAGGCTTTGGCGGGGACCTGTTCCTTGTTGCCGTTGCCAGGTGCCAAGGTGACAGTGATTTCGGGGTGAGGCTTGTTCTTGGTCTCCTCGAGATATTGCTGCCAAAGCTCCTCGAAGAAGTTGTTGCGCTCAATAATGAAGTCGGGTAACGAACCGGCACCTGATACGATTGACTGATTAGGAGGGGCATTCATGATATTTGGCGGGGCTAATAATGATTTACCTTCAGCGCCCGGGGCGGACCTGACGGGCAATTCCTTCGAACCTTCAGAAGCCATGGCTGTATTACGCAACGACAAAGGAACGATCAGGAAAAAAAAGTACGGGGAGGAGGGGTAGGCCAGCGACGATGACTCTTTTGCAGCATATCGGAATGAATCTTTAGCCCAACCAGCAGTGAGGGACGGAAGGCGGTGAGCCACGTGACTGAAAACTGCCCTGGAGGCTAGCGACACTTTACCGTTTCGAGCTTCCCACCATTTGAAAACTTCTCCGGGTTCCGTCCGTTCTTACAGGTCAATCTCAACAACCAAGTCAATATGTCTTTTAGAGGAGGAGGTCGCGGTGGCTTTGCCACTGGTGCCAATCGCGGAGGTTCCTTCGGTGGCCGTGGTGGTGAGTAACTCCAATTTTCGGAGCTGGTGGTTGAGATGAGCGAGGACTAACGAAAATTTCGTCGGACAGGCCGCGGAGGCTTCCAGCAGCCAATGGGACCACCAGCACAAGTTCTGGGTATAGAATACTGATGCGATCCTCATATCATTGCAGTTTACTGATTTTCTTTAGAGATGGGATCTTTCATGCATGCCTGTGAGGGCGAGATGGTCTGCGAGTCGATCAACCCGAAGATTCCTTATTTCAATGCCCCTATCTACCTGGAGAACAAAGTACGAGTCACCGAAGACGTACGCTTGGGAATTAAATGAGGACTAACACGTTACTTCAGACTCCTATCGGAAAGGTTGACGAAGTTCTTGGCCCTATCAACCAGGTCTACTTCACCATCAAGCCTCAGGAAGGAATTGTCGCAACTTCTTTCAAGCCTGGTGACAAGGTCTACATCGGTGGGGATAAGCTCCTGCCATTGGAGAAGTATGGATTACTCCTCTACGTGTACGTTGCGAACAGGGCTGACTTGATGATCATAGGTTTCTTCCTAAGCCTAAGCCGCCACCGGGTAGGATCCCATCTACGACCGAACATATGTTGCGCATATTACTGACAACCATTCAGGTGCTGCTAAGCCTAAGAGAGCTGGAGGTGCTACCAGGGGTGGTCCTCGCGGTGGTAGAGGAGGCCCTCGTGGTGGAGCGAGAGGTGGACGCGGCGGATTTGGCGCCCCTAGAGGCGGAGGCGGCTTCCGCGGTGGAGCGAGAGGAGGTGGAGGCTTCCGTGGTGGAAGCGGTGGCTTCTCCAGGGGAGGCGGCAGAGGAGGACCTCGTGGTGGAGGTTTCCGACGTTAGACAGTCTCCGTCTTGCTTAGCACTGTCTTATTACGGCGTTATGGGAAAACGGGAGCTTTTGCAGGAACTTTTTGTGTCAATTTTTCTGTGCATCCTAGGTGGCTTGCCTCTTCGCAAAGGCTGTAGACTAATTCAGCCATTAAATGAATGTTATTATACCAATGAAGTACCTGCCAAAATGACATGTGCTTACTCGTAGTTCCGTACCAAGAGGTAGTAGTGATTCGGGCTTTTGTCCCGATCGCCTTTTCAGATGTGGCTAGTGTCTGTGGCGCAGCCCTACACCGCCTGGCAATGACGTCTGGAACACATGCCGAGCCGTAGAATCTGTGCGGCCTTGTCAACATCCTTTCAACTGCATCCGCTAGCAGATCCCTCACCTTTCCACAACTTTCCCACCGCTGTCGACATAATTCAAAGTCTCACAATTTCTATTATTGTACTTAAACTGCGCGTTCTCCCTTATTGTTAGACTTCGAATTGAGCATGTCTCGTAGATCATCGGCCATGCCGTCGAATACATCTACGAATAGCGGTGTCCCGCCTGCCGGTGACGGAGGTAAGCTCTGATCATTGCTAGCCCGATCAAGGATATGGAAACTTAGGTTTATCAGGTCAGGAAAAGCAGAAGATGCTTTTGTCGGCGGAAACAGGGCACTTCAGCTTGGTCAGGTCAGTCTTTATCTTGGCGACACCTCTAATAAATCTATCCGCTGACTGAACATTCTTACGTCAGGGCTTTGCATCTTGCAGATCTAGTAACTGAGCTTAACGGTAATATATTGGATTTTCCCATGCTGTATGCTTGCCAAGCTTTGCTAATTATGCTTCATAGGATTTTGTGGAGGCAAGCCTACTCTCTGATATTCGCGATTAAACGCCAGCCTAAACTGACTTTCACGAACAGTTATGTCCGTCCTCTCGTCTATGCGTTACTGTCTAGGAGACCCTCATGAATATGGTGCCATCTGGTCTGCGCTTGGATTTATGCCTTTCGGACTTTTCTTTGATTTCATGGATGGAAAGATTGCAAGGTGGAGGAACAAGTCATCGCTCATGGGACAAGAGCTCGATTCATTGGCAGATCTGGTACGCTGGTCTGCAATGTTGATTTGACAAAATACTTACGGTCGCTTCTAGATTTCTTTTGGTATGGCACCGGCCGCGGCAGCCTTCGCTCTTGGAGTCCGCACAAATGTCGACCACCTCCTCCTAGCCTTCTTCGTCCTTTGTGGCCTGACACGGCTAGCCCGGTTCAACGTGACGGTTGCCGTACTTCCCAAGGACAAGACTGGAAAGTCTAAGTATTTCGAGGGCACGCCAATTCCCACCACACTGTCCATTGCTGCGCTCATGGGTTACTGGGTTTCTCAGGGATGGATTCAAGAAGATCTCCCACTAGGCGTTATTGCGCAGGGCACAGCCCTTGAATTCCACCCTGTGGCATTGTTGTTCGTCCTGCATGGCTGTCTGATGGTCAGCAAGTCTATACATATTCCCAAACCCTGAACACCAAAAGCTTTGCACAGACAAGTGGAAAGACATTCCTGTACTGGAATCTTTACTTGATAGAAAAGTGTTGATGAGACTTAAGCATATATATGTAACTAAGCTAGAACGAAAGCGGGCACGAAGCATTTCCAGAAGATAATGCTGTTTGACGAAGAAAATTTGGACTCCGAAAAGCTGCGGATAGTATTACTCTGGTCTGGCTCTTTTATGTTTGCTAGGCTGATTTGCGTAAATCCAGTCCCCCATCCACTGCTTGGGAAAGTAGGCATAATGTACTGAATGAATGCACCTGAACACAGCATAATGCATGTAACAAATGAACTGGTTCACATATAATAGAGCTCCCTGCATACGACGACAAAATATCTGGAACTACACATTGTCTAAACACGCGTACAGTGGCTTTTCTGGAAGCGTAAGCATGGGTGTATAGCAAAAGGGTTGGGGGAAGCCTATATCGGAAATGTATGACGTCCATTTCGAATATAGGAATGGTTTCATTCTCTTTAAAACAAGGGACGTGCCATACGCTGCCCTTGAGTCACAGAGCGATACCGGATCCGCTATTACCACCATTCGCCCAAAATAGTAGCGATTGCAATAGTTACTGTAGGCCATCCATGAAAGTATTTCTCAATGACTATTGCCGACATCACGCATCACACATCCGAAGACTCGTGCTGATAAAAAAAGGTGAGCCAGATGGATACAAGTGGATCAACCATCGATAGTTATTCCTGTGTCCCATGTATCCTCGTGTGCGTGTCCACTTCCCAAGAAAATCCCATGTCTCACATGCTTGTGGACGGATGAAAACTTTTCCTCTATAAGAAATCGTTGCCAGTTGCCGGTGAGTTGATCCACAGGAACCTCAAATTGCCACTCACTTTTTTCTGGTAATAAATACAGAGTACTGGGCAACAATACAAAGAAGTCGCCCGGGTGAGGCTAGTGGTACAGAGTGTTACCTGTGATGGATAATTATGGAAATGTTGACAGGCGCCCGTGGGGCACTGACACATTCTAGACCTCTCGAGGCGTTTGTTTCACCCTGACCGAAAAATGCCCATGAGCCAAGAAAGGAAGGAGAGTTTCGTCCAGGTTATTCTTAGTACTTGCGAACTTGGTTGCGAGCTCAATGGTACCTTTCAACAGAGGGTGTTGATGTTATTCTATTACTGGTGAGGTTTCTTCCTTCGGTTTGTGTTGGTTTTCAGTGGAGAAGCTGTATTCTGGTCTTGTTCCTGAGTTGTTCTCATTGATTTATTCGTGCCGAGGAAGGGCAACTCGGATATCTCTGTTGTGAATCCAGTTCTCCGAGTAGGGCAGTGATTGATCGATGCAGTGGGTTAGACGTGTCCTTCGCCACTCTTTGGGAAAATAGTTGAACCGAAGCCCAATTGGATACTACTGAAGATGATGATTGTGCATGCTTTTCAATCGAAAACTCCTCACTCATGCCAATGTGGAGCACGGCAATAGTACTCGTCACCTCTGCTTGCGATGTTAGCGCCTTGCGCTGCAGGTATGGCTTGTTGCGTCGAAATTTGCACTAAGTCCGTTCGTCTTCTCCATACGCTGGTGATATGAAACTAGAATAAGCTTAAATTCCATTTCACAAGCGACGCCTCCTGCCTAAGCTACCCGAAAGTAAGCAGGAACACTGCCTACGTGTCGCATGCTGATATGGAGTTGTTAGATGCATGCAGACCATCATCGGAATGTCCGTCGGAAAGCAACATGAAATTCCCGATCGCCCTGAAAGGGATAACATGTTGACGAGTACGATATTCGTCAGCTGGAGACTTGAGGATGCTTTGCTCTTTTAAGCGCTGTATTGTCAAAATTTTCTCGTTTTTCAAATCATAGATGGTAGGCGATTGCATCTGCGCCTGCTAAACGCCCTCTACGGCTTATTCACGAGTCACAATGCCGCAGCTTGCTGTTTTTGCTCATCGATCTGTTGATCTCCATCGTATTTGGATCGCATCTGTCATTTGACATGTATATTCCTCGAGTGCCCTGTACATTGATTATGGAACCATTTCTGCGTAATCAGGGTACAACGAACCCTAGTACTCCGTACCTCCGGTTTCTTTGCGGGTTTCGGAGGATCCGCATAAACACCCAGGGTCAGGATCCCAGGTCCACTCCGGGAGTGTCCGCTTGAACCCAAGGAACGGTTCCGTGTCTCTCATTTCGTTTCACCCAAATAATGAAGAGTTTTCTCATGACGGTGAGGACTTGGTGGGCGCGCAAATACATACTGCCCTAAATCAATACTCTGGCAATTATTTCTGTGGCGCCTTACTTTTAAGGAATACCTCTTACGGCCATAGTCGGAGAGCACCGTAGGACATGTCCTTCGTAAGAGTTGTATTTCACCTGACCAACTCTGTTGGTGACAAGATCTGCATGGGTCTGCATATGACGCAGCCCTTTATTGGTACTGACCAAACACGGCTCCAAGGCTCCATAAACGACGAACCGTTCCCTTGTAATTGGCTCGTGGCCGCACATCAGGATCAAAAAAGTCTACAGTGTTAGCTGACTTGGATTAAAAAATGGTACGTGGTGATGTGCAAATTTGGCGGTTATATATTTCGCTTGCCACGCCTCGGGCGTAGAATCTCGTGGAGTAAGCTTTTACGGAATGCCACATTTTTGGACCCTGTCCAGAGTAGTCTGTACCAAAGAAGATCAGAAGCGCACGACCTTGCGTTCGAGCAATGGTGCAGAATAGCCAGCCAGCCAGCTGTTGATTTCCCGCGTTTTCTTCCTTTAGAAAAGGTCCGGGTGTTCCGTTCGCTGCTTATGGGGTTACTATTCCCGCTAGCCAAGATATGGAGCAAGGAGCTGTGCACTGACGCGGCAAGCCTTCACTGGTGAAGGAAAACGGTGTCTATCGCAATTGACCAAGCCCGTTTATTCACAGTAGGTGTATTGTATTTTCAGAGTATAGGACATCCAACTCTTCTGGTGTGGCTGATGGATATTCAGGGCGACGTAGTTGTAATATTATTCGGCCTTGGCTTGTTTATGTTGGGACGCCACAGTCGCAAGTGAATATGAGATTGATTCATCCTCCCTGAAACAAAAGCGGACAGGATATTGGACGTAACTGTGAATGGTCAACTGAACTTTCTAGCATCTGTTTGTTCAAATGAGGTCGATATCGCCCAAGTTCATACTGGCCATATTCTCGTCACACCTTTTGTTCCAATGTCATTTGATCCATAGAAGAAAAGAACCTATGGAGTAACCATGACTGTCTATCATCCCCTCTTTTCATTAATGCAGCGCGCCACAAATAATCACACCAGACCCATGGCCTTCCCTATACAGGTATAGCGCATGCCGATACTCCATTTTTCCTGCCCGTTCGTGGATACGGAAGGGGAAAAGGATCGTTGTGCCCCTGGATTTCTGATTAGCCCATCCATTCATGGCACCGCTTATCTAATCCGCGGTCGCGCCCTGATTGAAGCAGTGTAGCTTTGGTACTAACGCGGGACGGACTTGGAAAAATTACCGACCTGCATATCCAGGGTCACCCTCCGTTTGGAAACGACCCCTAAAACAACTTACGGTACGCACCACCCATGGATATATCCCGTTCCATTTATTTGGAAAGCTGTTTGTGATTTTGATGTAGGCTATGATGATTCGACTTTAACGGCCCTTTTATTGCTAGGGGTACACATCGTAAGAACCCTAATCTAAGGTTAGAAAGGTAGTAAATGCTGCGTGTATTCTACTTCAGGTGCGTCGCTTAATCGGTAAATCAGGAAGGTACGAATCAATACGAAGGAGTTTCTTCCGTTTCTCCCTGTAACCCTGCCCCGTCAAGTCATTCGTTCAATCTCAGCAGACCCCTACTTACCCTAGTACTCCTAGTATCCTTCCTGTCCCTTCCCTTCCCCTTCTCTTTCCTTCCGTTCCTTCCTCCTTTCGGACAAAAGACACTCGTTTTCTCTTCTTGTTATTCACTCGGAGGGGCTGTTGCTTTCTTTAAAATTACTTCTCTTTCGATTTTCTATCGTTTCCTCCCTTGTTTAAGTGCAAACATATTGACGATTACATCAATATATTTCCCCCCCTCGAAAATCTCCGAGTCAGCCTTCGTTCGCGTCCGTACCAATTTGCTGGGTGATCCGACCGACCTTCTAAGTTTCCTGTTCAGGACGTTCATTAAACTCCTCTCGGCAGAAAGGGGCGCTTGAAACGTCCGGTCCTCAGAATCTTCCCCGCCTAAGAACCGCCCTTGACAAACAACCCAACATTCTTTCCCGTCGCCATCGCATTAACCTACCCTCGTCAACTATCCTGTCGTCACCGGCCCTGGATTAGCTGCGCCTGTTGTCGACTGTATCACGGTTCATAAAGTCGAATTCTTTACGCGAACCTGACCCCTACAGGTCACCGCGGCCATTTTGACGCCTTTTCGGGAAGTTGACTGGGAAATAGGATCTCAATCTACCACAGTGGTCTAAAAGGGTTACGCCGGTCGTCCCTCTTTCCTTCGCTCAACTACTAGCACAACAACCATACTGTCTGGAGCAGGTGTCCAGATACTGATACCCCTTGCAATTGTTTCCTGACACTTCTACATCTACAACTACAACATGAAATCATTCACGCTCAAGTCGGCTCTTGCAGCCTCCACCCTTCTGATTGCAGCCAACTTGCCAGCAGTGATCGCACAGACACAAGTCGACAAGGGATGCTATAGTGATTCGACGCCGTTGAAGGATCAGGGTCCTTATACGTACCAAAGTAACGGATATTGCCAGAAGCTATGCTTGAAGGATAACTATGCTGTTTTTGCCTTGTCGAAGGGCACAAACTGTCTTTGCGGTAACCAATTACCAGCAACATCGGCTAAGACAAGTGACGGCGACTGCAATGTCAAATGTGCTGGATGGCCTGATGTTATGTGTATGTGCTTTCCGACTCACTCCCCTGCTCTTGAGTACTGACTTTTCATTCAAAAGGCGGTGGTAATAATGCGTTTTCCGTCTATCTCACTGGTATCGAAGATAATGTGGATAATTACTCATCCTCGTCTTCCTCCTCCTCGAGCTCTTCCTCTAGCACCGAGAGTGGAGCCTCGACAACGACCAATGGAGGGACTGTCGTTACTACTACTGGTGGACAAACAGTGATCAAGACGGCGGATAGCGAAAAGACAACGCAGGGTGCCGAGCAAAAGGAGAAGAAGTCTGGATCGAATACTGCTGCCATCGCCGCTGGCGTCGTCGTGGGAGTTGTTGGTTTCTGTGCTTTGGTGGGGGCTATCTTCTTTCTATGGCGGTTTAAGAACCGTTCCAACATGCCCGAACAGTATCGAAACAACAACATTGACAGCTTTGGCGCCAAACCCATGTCCCAAAGCTCCATGTCTGATTCTAGGTTCGACGGTGACTTCATGGCAAAGCGGCGTCAGAGCAATGGCAGCATCGATGATGATCAAGACTTTTCCCGTCGAATTTTGCAGGTGAGTATCATTTGCCCTGGATCGCATGCTACTATACAGTGCAATTACTGACCGTAATCTAGGTGACCAATCCCGATCGCCGCTACTAAATTCAGGAACTCTGAACCTCCCAAATGGACCATGTCCCTTGTGAATCATCGAACAACAGCCTTGGCTACTAGTCCTACTCGTTATCCTGATATACATAAATTAGTTTGCGATTTTTACGCTTGAGCTTTATACATTCCTTCGATTTCATTCCTGATTTCCCCTCTACCGCGATCTATTTGGCGACCTTGCGATATCCTGAGGCATATTCTGTAGATAAGTTATGACGTTTTACTGTCTACTTTTGTTTGCAACATGTTGTTCGAGTCTAGAACCGCAACGCATCCCTACTTCCATAATCCCGCAACGCCCCGTGACGCGCTCGGGAAGTCAAGAACGATATCACCATCGCAGGCCGCGAAGCAAAATGCTCTCTCTGCTTGGAAGGAATCGGCCCGGACTTGGCCTTATGAATGTGTGAACGGCCACAAGATACCCGGGAGGGTCAGAAGCTTCGTTCTGGACTTAGACTGCGGTATGTCGACCAGAGAAGTTGTATTTTTGAAAAGGCGTTCTGCGGTGAAGTATTTTTGAGTTCTCCCTTGTGAACACAGTTGTGTTCCTTCATACCTTTCTGTTCTTGCGCTGGGGCTATCCTGCCTTGGTTACTTTCTTTTCCTTTGATTTCTTATTATCTGTGATTTACTGAACTTCCCTTGGCCATCATCTCCCTAATGTTGTTGGTATGCTTGGGGAACTGTAAGTAAGATGATGGCTGAGCCTGTAGTTAATGCGAAGAATGAATGGATACCACTCTTGTTTGATCTCGACTCACCTGCCATATGAACTTGAACGCTATCATCCCGTTCAGGAAGCGAAGATTTGTTTCACATCATAATTTTGGCGAGATCCTACCATCTCTCTCTCTTTCTCTCTTTCTCTCTCCCTCTCTCCCTCCCTCTCTCTATAGTCTACAAATCCTCCATACGACTGTGCACTTACTATTTACATTTGTCCCAGAGGAAATTGTCTCTATATTCATTGATCTGGGACACCCTTGCCTCCCTACTTTCAACGTCCAGAAGGAGCGCCCAACATCACACATCAGACGATTGACTGCCGGACTATCGAATCCAGCCAAGCTCTCTTTCTCTACAACACACCGACCACTCCCTACTAGTTGGTGTCTGAGGGCCAAGACAACAAATAACCGCCATCCTTAGGTATTATGTGTTTTCCCGATGTCAACGCTGGTCCACACGCGCAACCAAAGCGCATCTTCATCTAGCGGTTTAGCAGCCCACTAGAATCTGTGAGCGTATCCCACTATGGCAGGCCGCGTACTGTACCACCTTCATCCTCTGTTCCTAAAAACCTCCACATAAGCTATTCCATAAGGGGTGTCGTTCCTACTAATCGTTTTAATATGGCTAATTCGACCACCATCTCTTCTCTCTTGCAGTCTATAGAACCTGGTGTATACTGCGGAGATATATACTTATGAATATCGGGCCTATACAAACCACTACCGCATGTTGACACCCCTCTATCCATCGTTATGAACACACCAATCATTAGACTACGGATGATACTTTTTCTTGAGTATATTCTCTCGCCCATCTTCCAGACTCGAATAGCCTCGTCAATGATACATAGTCCTATAGTGACAAAACTCGCACACCAAGCCGCTTCCTGAACCGTAATTCCAACGCAACTAAACCGGCCCTCTCCATAGTCTTAGCTCGCTAGGTCTTGTAATTAAAGAAACTATCATCCGTTGCCGGATCTCACTGAATTGGGGCTATGGCGATTGGATCGTCCTTCGAGATAGATTGCATGCAATTCCTGTTTTCCTGTTGTTTTCATCATCCGGGAAATGATTATGGCAGCAGTTCTCTTTAACCCGATGGAACTAGTCTCAAGCAAGTGACCTGGTGTGCAGGCGTGACACAAGCCCTCCATGAAGTTATTCATCTACATACAAATCTAGGATAGCACCGAGGGTGTGGTGGTGAGGCTGTTTTAACCACCAGCCTTGCCATTCGCCACGCCCAATGCGATTTACCGGAAATAAAGCTCTTTCGTGTTTATTAGCCTGTTACCTCCGGTGATATGATAGAATAGAAGTAATGTTTCGGAATCCAGAATGGGGTTCCGTCGAATAAGTCGTTTGAAGACGGGATCCCTTGGCTATGGGAGGTTCAGGGTGATGGTGTTTATCTAATCTGGGTACATACATATATATACATAAATATGTATATACATGACGTTTCTCTGTTTATATGGACTTGTGGTTGTTTTGTGGACATATATAACCATGGCTAGTTGTGTGTTTGCATCACTGGATCTTTGTTCGATTGGGAATTTTTTTATATCTTCGATATGTTTATTTACCCTATAGATGTAGTCCTGGGTTCCATGTGGATTGTTTTATCCCAATTAGTCTGCTCTTTTTGCTCTTGGAACTACTAATGTATGTCCTACGCTCTATTGTGATGGGGCAATAGTATGTGTCTATATATATATATATAGATATATTTCTGTCTGGAAACACAGTATGTGCGAGCGTTTTCAATTTTGGGAAGTCGGTTGACTTTACTACATACAATCACCATTTCTTGATTTCTTGAAGTCTCCCAGAACACCCTAAGCCAATTTGTATGAGTTTGTCTTGATAAAGACATCGACTTTATACCGATATATTCTGAAAAGAAGCTTCCATCGGTTTTCTTTTCTTCATTCGCTCGGATTCTCTGCAGTATGTATGTATGTATGTGCATACTTCGCCGCATCTACGATAGCCCCAGTTTCTCTCGAGTCTCGATAGATCATCACACATACACACCACCAAACCAGCTAATGACGAAAACACAGCAGGTCAGCTTGACAAACAAGACCCAGCCCCCCATCGTTGAGTCGACAAACACCCGACCTCAACATCGAGGCAGTGGCCGGATATCCGGATGAAGATCACGATAAATATAGAATACAGCGTTCACGCGAACTGTAGAGAACTAAAAAGTAAGACGCAGGTAGTCGAAAGGCTATGTCTCGCCTAGGAGAAAGTCGTTGCTGCAGGAGTATGACAAAAGAAAAAAAAACAAAGAAGAAAAATAGAAGATGCTGACATGACGGAGCTGGGATGCATTTCTGCACGGTGATGCCCCACGCCAAACAGGAAGCCATGCAGAAGGGAAGTCGTTTCAAAATTGCATGGAGATAAATATAGATACAGCCCCTCACCTGAAACCAACAGTCTGAAGAACGAACGCAGCTTACATGCATAAGGGTACCTGTTTCAAGAGCACATACTGCCAGTAAGACTGCACGGTGAGATCTTAAAAGTGGTGGTTGAGCCGGTGACTGGGACGGGGATTAAACGGAGGAGGGGGGGGGGGGGGGGACAATGGCCCTAAGGCAGGCTCAGGCTAAAAATACCGAGACGTCAGAATGCGCCTAGTCCTGGGCCACGAGGCACAACGTGGCAAGGATCAATAAAGAACCCGCATGGTTGGTTCGTGAGGAGAATCTCACGGCACCCCCGAATCCAGTAAGTGGAGGGGTCTATCAGTGCCAGGATTATGGATAATCTTGGGTTGTTGTTGGCTGCCGCAGACTCCGCGGGGATTGCCTTGGGAACTTTCTGAAACCTAACTTGGCATGTACTATACAGAACTATACATATGTGGTAAGTAGTATGCATGGTATCTACAAGGATGTTGCACATGGCTCTCGTTACTCCTCCATTCTCCATGACGTCAGTGGCATATACTGCGCGCATATACGCCCGGAATGGTCTAGAGTGTCAAAGTGAGGTTGCATTCCATATTCGAGATAGTTGTCTATCAAGGTGGCGTTTTATTTCACACGTGTTGAGTAGTGGATATGAAGATCATCCTAGCCATGGATGCAACACCCTGCACGTTTTGGCCCAGGCAAGGCAATAGGCGCCAATATCAGAGTGCCATTGGTTTAGGTAATTTGAGCAGGATGACAGAGAGGCAAATCCCAGCCATCCATGGAGAGTCTTACGGATACAACAAATAATAGACATGGGTTGTTATGCATAGTATGGGCCAATCGCCTATCGGACAGGATGTTGGTTGAGTGATAGAAGCTTCCATGTGTTGGGTCTACCCGTGCCAAACCTAAGGCAGGAAGTGGCTGATTAATGGAACAGACACGCTTGCTTATTTCCGGATGTATGCTGCGAATTAGCGGTCTTCTGTCCTCAGGCTGCATAATATCGCTGCCTGTATTTCAAATAGTGTAATACTCGGGATTTGATGGTCTGCCATATCCCTCCCTCCCCCCAAGATGATATCTCCCCAGTCGACCGGCTCCAGATACTTGGTGATTCCGAGTCAGGGGGTTGCGAATGGATCCAATATCCGATATATCCAGTGACTCAGGAAAACATAGACTGAAGAGGAAAAAGAAAAAAGAAAAAGAAAAGAGAAATTGCACTAGAATAACCCGGTACCGACCAAATGGTGCGTGATCGCCGTGAAATGGTAACAGAGGCTCTTGCACACGTGTGGTCGGATGGAACATTCCAATGGACCTGGCATCCGCAAGGATCAGGTTTTGGCAGATATACAATAACGGTGGCCGGCGAATGAGACTGGCGGCCGTAAATTAATCATGACTTGTCAGCCAATTAGTTTGGTGAACGGCGTCTCGCCCAAGCCAATGTGGGAGGTCTGCATGCATGGACTAACTGCATGTTCCAGCGGGGATCTGAATCCTTCCAGCGTTATCTGTCGTTATTTTCTTGATTCTGTCAAGTGGGACCGGCTGAAGAAATTAATTTCCATTTATTTGGTCATACTAGTACCGGAAGAGCTGACGATGTAGCATTTCTCTTCATCTAAGGGGAAGCCCCCAGACGAACGTGCCGTATCAGGATCGATATTACTTATTAGGTGGTATTATGATCAACCGAGGGGACCAACCACCGGACGAAGAAGTGAGATAGTTATGCATTGACGACCCGGTAGATGTCAAGGGTGACAAACACGCCTGTGGTAGCCGGTCCTGATCCTCGACGATGGTACTAGTCAGTCAGATCATGCCACATCTCGAGGAAGGCCACGTTTTGTCCCCTCCTTTACCCCCTAGCTCAGCGCATGGCACCCTGGTCTAAGGCTGACTGGAAGGGCCCCGTGCTGCAGCTACAGCAGTAGCGTGCAGGATACTGAGGCATCCAAGGCATTGCGTAAGGCATACATAAGCCGAAAAATTTGATCCTAGTATTCTCTTCTTAGCACTGATTTGCTATCTTCAATCAGCACCTCTCTCGAAAGAGTATCAATGTACAATCCAAATACTGCGGGCTTAATTCCGGACTTCGCCGTACTCAACGAACTCGTAACTCCATACGGTATACACGTCGGACTTAACAGAGACGTACCCAGTACACCCCAGTCCAGCCCAGTGTCTCAGTGTTTAAAATTAATCTGCCCCGCCAGCGAGATCGACCAGTTCCGTGTGCCAGTTCGGCCGATCGTTTGCCCCAGCAGGATTCTCTGGGCGATGAAGCGAGGAACATGTTGTCCGGCGCTACGATATTAGCGGAAGTTGCCAATTGCACGGAGTTAGGGTAGGCCGGCCCAAAGCGAGGGAAAACGTACAGCGAGCGTTCTGGACCAATGGTTCTCCGAGAGTCTCGCTAACGTGCTCCACGAGGGTGTCTTTAGATAGAGCCTCAATACCATACGTACAATACTCACTCGACTGCAACGACACATGGATCTGGGATGTTTCCTGTAGCCAAAGGCTTGAAGATGCTTACACTATCAAGATACACATGGCATGAAGGGACACAGCTACGAAGCATCGTCGATCCCAGTCCGCAGGCGAAGATGTAGCCTGGATTGATACCTGGAAGGCTGAAGGAGCCTCGGGATCATCACCGGTTGGCCAATATTTCTATCATCCTGGCTTCGGCAATACTCGTCAAGAATCCTTCCGGCGCATTCCTCCCAATTATCGTCCATTTCAGTAGAGGACCCTTGTCCTATATCTGAAAACCTGGGAATTGATATGGCCATTTAGTCTCTGAAGTGTACGATGAAAGATCGTCAAAACACTTTACTAGAACAGGCAATTCGTGACACTACCTATTCTAGCTAGAGGGGGAGAAGATGTCACTGGATATCAAGTGTGAGTGGGACCAATCTAGGTTGAAGCGAGCCATGGAAGAAGCGAAAGAAGATCATATCACAAGAGGAGCTAGTTGAGTACGGTAGGAGCCGCCCGTAGATATTCCGTTGGGCATTCCGAACCACGGATTTCTTGAAATGGGTTAGCAATAAACTATGGAACCTGGAAAAGCGAGGCACCTTCTGATCCGACAGACCAATCCGCGACGCAGTCAGTGGACGTCTATGCCCGATCAGGTTATGCACAAACGCCCCACTCGACAGAAGAACCATCCACTTATTTTATTTATTGGTTTATTGATTATTATTATTATTATTATTATTATTAATTCAACCCATAGCGGAGTCAGTAGGGTATCATTTCTCTCATAACTTGAAACCGGTGGATCCTCACCTCTCCAGGTATTTGCAGATAGCTCTTCATTGGTACGGGCTGGAGGTTGCGTATCCCGCGGTCGACTATCATGCCAAAGTACCACTTCGCCGGACTTCTGGCTCAAAGCTTTGTCCAAGTGGCCAACAAACTAGGTAATTGCCTTCAAAACATAACTCGATTTCCTTCCTGCCAGTCTCCATACATGGGGTGATATTGCGACCGTGATATGAGGCTCTGGTCAGTCACTTTTGAGCTTTTTTTCCTGTGACCCGCGTCGCAGGATTTTCCTCACTTGGACTGGCTCCTTATCCTTTTCCTTTTCCTCTTTCCTCTCGCGGGAAATGCTTCGCTCACGCATTATGGTTCGCTGATAAATTCCGATGATTAGTTAACCACCGAAGATCACTGACTAACATTTTACATAATCCTTCACAGCCTCAGGCAAGGCTGACTGACTCACGGGAACTGCACTTCGATTTGAGCAGGAATTTCTTCATGCATCGATTTCTATTTTTACACGATCTCGAACCTTATCTACTCTGACTACCAGGCTGAGCACTGCACAATGATCACAGTGCTACTCTGGAGTAAGCAGTACCAACCTGAACTGGTATCCTCTGTGATTGGATCAGGCAAGAAACGGGCTGTTTCTTTGTAACTGAGTGGGCCGCATGATGGTTACCCAAAAGAGTATGCAATTTGAAGTCAAGGCCGTCGGGTCGGAGATAGGGTCAACGCCCCCCATGACGTTGATCAAGAAATGCAGTGACGAGAACATCAAGGGATTATCACCGAGCCGAAATCACCTGTCAATCAAATGCCAATGATTAGCGCATATGGTCGAGACCTGTCGGGTCCGAGTCCGGAGACGTACTCCATCTCTCCGGAACTATTGGTTTACGGCAAAGACTAAGTGTCACGTTACTGTTTAACCTACCCGACGTAGTAAACCTACCCAGGAAGAACCTGGAGCTATGGACTTGAACTTTGAGGGTTGGAACGCACGGCCGACCCGGGCCAGGTTCTGGCTCCGGCGGTGGATCCTGCCATCACGGACTCTAGTTCCCTGCCGCAATTCCGATCTAAAAGGCTAGTACGGACTGCTCCCGAGAATTTCGAAGTTGTGTTCGCTTGTATGTGCTCCATATAGGGGTAGGATCGAGGGCACAACTCAGCAGATGTCAGTGGACTTGAAACGACATCAAGTGATGTCGATAATAATGCCCCTAAGTGCACCGGACATATTCTGTACATGCACTTCCTCATGCCAAAGCAGATGAGCGCATCCCGGTCGGCTTAGCATTCAGGGGCTTGTCCAATCACCGCCCCCAGCGGGTGTTGGCTTAGCTAGTCTACTACAGGTTAGTGCTTAATATCGGCACCCCACTCGGTGGAGATCAATCAGCACATGACTTTCAAGATGCATAAATACGGTCTATTACCAAGTTGACGAGCACTTGTTGCTTGGTACAAGCATCATGGGGACCGCATACATCCTGTTTCCCGAGCTCGTGATGTGATTGGGCAATAACATCCGTGTATGAGAGTGGTCGTTCTGGAATCCCAACTCTGTTGAGCATGGCATTCCAAAACCGCAAGGTTTCTTACTGCAGTAGCGTGATGTTACTACCCCCCTTACGCGGAAGGATCATCAACGCTGTGATGGGCCCCTTCCACGTGATTGTTCTCGAACCAATGCAGGCTGCATGATGTTCCCATGGCATCCCGAGTGCTGGGTACTCGTGCTACATCGCAGTGGTACTGGGGGCTATCGGGGGCAGGTAATGCCAGTACTAACAGCTAACCTATTACTAGTAGTGTCAGAGTAGTGTGCATAAGCCGTCCCTTCCGGGAGCGCCCATTGGACGCATCCGCCAAGCATTCCCTGGATGGGTTAGGTTCTAGCATACCTTCAGATCCAACACGCTTCGGTAGACACCTCAGGTGTTTTATGCCTCTGAGTTCTACGCATTGTCTGGGCTAGAGCCACCCCCTCCCCCCTTCTTAGAAAAAAAAAAAATACTACGCAAATACAATGGGCAATCTCTATTGCTATGCTAGTAGGTTAATTCATTCACGACCGGGAATCTCGAGCCAGGGGAACCAAATGCTCCAGGTTGTAAGCATTTAGCTGTCCGTCACCATCTTTCGGCGTTCAGAAGACTTATGGAAAAGCATAGAAGCCCGCTTACTATGGAAGTTGGTACGCATACATTACTCTGCGTCGCGCAGAATTCTGATATATTTCCACCAACCTTGGCTCCCGGAAGCTGCTCCGTCTGCGCAGAAGATTCTCTCGTTTACAGCATATCCCTTTAGAAGCTGATAGGAGCTGTACACAAAAAAAGTACATTAAATTTGGAAACAGAAAGTAGTTGACCACCGGATTGTGGTTGTCAACCCATGGGGTACCCGCTCGCCTGGAGCTTGAGATTCCCCAGAATTACTCGGTACACATTTTTTCTTCCCCGACACCTCCCTAGTCTTCCCCACCTTGACCCATGTTCCGATTGTGTCATCTGGCTAACCGGAAGGGGACCTTCATTTGAAAGGCGTATATTAAAAGGGAAACCTACTTATATGATCTATCCCTCTTTGGTTCGCCGAGATTACCGTCTGCCAGGCAATGATCAACTAGATTGATGAAACAAGCTAAAGCACACGTTGTTGGGACGGACCAGGGGACAGCTTAGTCGGACATACTGCGGAAATATGGCCGATACTGACCCACAGGGCTGGGTCAAACCAAAATTTTCTTTGTTGCATTGTGGACGAGGAGCTTGAGAGTTTGAATTTTGGGTCTCCTCTTCCGTGATTTTCAGTGCTCCAGAACATGACCCCGCGGGATCAGGGTGCCTTCGGGATGAATGACCCCCCAGGCGGAATATCCGATGAGTTTATCGGCAAGGCCGATACTCACATTACTTTGTGGGAAGTGATTGGCCGGTAAGAGTAAGGTGCTTATCGGGCGCTTCCCGATGCTGCTAATTCCTCTCGACAACGTTGGCACACGTGGTTTTCCCTGGATATGCTTCCATTCCAACGGGAGGGATGTATGCCGTGTCAGCAGATGCCAATCAGCAACCATGAATCATTTCCGTGAAACTCGGATAATGTGGATTCTGTGCAAGGAGACCGACGGGTTGGATAGGAAATCAATCCCCTTGGCAGGCAGACTCCCAAGCATGGGGAAGAAGCCTTGGAACTGACCACACGATCGACGGTTGCTTTCAAGCTGAGGGAAGGGCAAGGGGAACCGCCTTCCTTGCATTTACGACAAGTGCGCGACTAGACTCCACCGGGTAATAGACCAGTGATCAGAATGTGACCATCAAACACACACATACTCCGTACACATGAGATGAATCTGCCCTACTAACAAAAGTAAATTTAAGGAGCCGACACTCAGATCGATCGTAGTTGCTATGACACTGGCCAGGCGACGGGAGTGGAGACCTAAGCATTCGACGGACGCACCTGTCGGACCGCGTAAATGGTTTCCGACCAAGGAGACTAAGGCTCAAAGGAGAGAATGAACACCTTTTGGCTATCTTGGAGTTTTCTTGACCCCCTGGGCAAGTGGGGCACACACACCGTTGGAGGGGCTTTGCTTTGCACGCTCTCGCTGGCGAGGGTTTACCATGACAAATTCCATTCGTCCAAAAGTCTATCAGCATTCCAATGGGCAATGCTTACCCATACAGAATACACAATGCTGATTTATCCGAGGGGGATGTAGTTATTAATAGCTTTTAGGTTATGTATTTCATTTCTTAAGATTTATGTTTCTTCGGCGGTGCTATGGCGATTATTGCAACAATTCAAGGTTGATTTCTTCTTTTTCCTTTTCCGGCTATGATGCAGATTGGGTCGCGACTCGCGATATGCGACTCTTTTTCTTCTGCAAGCTGGGTCTCAAGGCCAGCCAGCTGTTCGGTGTCAAAATTCAATTTGACCGACGGATGGGTTTCCACATTACAGACTACGGGAGTGGTTCTGGATCTTGGCTGGTTGTGGTGGGTCGTTGATATTTAGGAGGTCAAGTGCATCTCTAGAGAGTGGACCTTGTTGAGGCTTTAAACCTGAGATTCCACTTGTAGTTTGGAAGTTGTAGTAAATTACCTTATGGCATGGTGGAGAGTGTGGGAAAAAGCAAAAAGAAACTAAAAAAACAAA
>NW_015378538.1:0-23489 GCF_001204775.2 Aspergillus nomiae NRRL 13137
AAAAAAAAGAAAAAAAAGGGAAACTACGTACGTAGTATCAACGAGAGATCATCATCCCCCATAGAATAGTCATACACATTCCTCTCCCTATGGACAACATGACAGAAAACAGCCTGTAGAGTACCCACATACAAGCCATGAAAAGCCAACGGCTAACGAATGCCCTAAAATGCAACCGTGGACTAGATATCATTAGCTGATGTGACCTAGTCGATCACAATAAGAAGCGTTCTTTGTGATTAACAAGGCCTGCTTTTCTAAAATTGGGCTTTCGAAAAGGGATACCCAATCGAGCCGTTAGTAAAAGAAATAGTCGGATGCCGGTTCAAAGACTACTTATTCCTATTTCTGGGCACGACGATCATCCCAACCAACTATGGACGGGACGGACGAATTTTTGTTCCTTTTCTCCGCTCAGGAGATGGTCCGAATAGGGTAGGGAGTTGCGAGTTTTGGATTGAGGACTTTTATTATTATTTTCATTTTCATTTTTAGTGGTTTGTGAGCCGGTCATGAATGTTCCAATTATATACCCATATTATGTATGCAACATACTCCGTCTGCAATGGGGAAGTAGACTAGTAAGTAGACGGTTGATGTTTGCTGATCTCCTTTGTCATCATTTTGTTTTTTCTTTATTCCTTGATGAGACTCGCTAATACTCTTGGAATTGTATGTAGATGGTGTCATTCATTTCATGAAGCTTGAGATTCCTCCTATCTTTGATCCACTTCGAGTGTCATGAATTGTCACTCACCTTGTCGCTAGAGGCGGTACGACGCATTGAGACGGTTTTTTCGTGTAGAAGCTTCTCGTGTAGTTCGGTGCTGCATATTGGTGCACGCGGGGGTCGGATAGAGTGCATACTCTGCTATTCACTGCGTTAGTCTAAACGCTGACCGTTTGGATAGATAGCATTCGGGGTTGTAGTTGCCATGACAAGTATGGAATCCATACTGGTTCAGCGTGAGAAAGAAATACCTTTAAACTCATTGACCCACCTCTTCAGGATCCTTCATCTCGTGATCTGACGAGTTGCGCTTCTCAGGTGGTGGCGACGACCGCTTTGCGGCGTTGTCTTCCTGATCAGTCACTCTCTGTCGCTTTTCACTACGGACGGATACAGAAGAGGTGTTACGCCGTCTGCGGGCAGCAGGAGCATATCGCTGAATGGAGCGACGTCTCTTCTTTTCCCTGTTGTGGCTACGGCTGCGACTGCGGGAATCATGACGGCCCGGACTGGAGCTGGTGCTGCGAGAACGGCCTCGTCCTCGGCTGCGGCTACGGCTGCGACTGATACTCCTCGAGTACCGACGTCTGCGGGTATCATCGCGATTTCTGCTGCGGCTGCGACTCAAGCGGCGATCGTCACGGTTCTTGCGGGCCTTTGCAAAATCAGCGGTGGATTCTTTCTTATCAGCTCTTGAAGAATAAGGCGAAGATCTTCTCCGTCTGGCGCTTCTATCACCCGGCTCACGCGACCTAGAACGAGATCTGGAATAAGAGTCTTTTCTGCGCCGGTCCTTGGGAGCAGGGGAACGGGATGAACTGTGGGAAGAAACGGATCTCCGTCTCCGTCGGTCTCTTCTGGGAGTACGTGAGCGTGAGGAATCACTGCGGGAAATGGATCTAGCTCGATCACCGTAATCAGGACTACGTCTCCTCGGCCTCCTGTCTCTGTCTGGAGATACAGAGCTGCCAGGCGATCGGCGACGCCTGTTTCTGTCCCTGCTTGGCTGGCGTTCGCGACGAGGGGGTGGTGAGCGAGACGCGGAGGGAGAACGGGAGCGGCTTGGTGATCTAGAAGGGCGACGGTTCCTGCGCGAACCAGAGGGAATATAGGAGTCGAACTCGCGGCGTGAAGGCCGGTCCTGGAAGCGATCACGGCTGCGACGTCTGTCAAAGTCTCGACCTCCTCCGCGGCCACCACCACGCCTTCCACCTCTTCCCCGCTCAGAACGTTCCCTCCGCCTGACCTCCTCTAGTTCTCGTTCTCGGACCCGTTCTTGTTCCTTTTGCCGGCGAGCTTCTTCCGCAGCTTTTTCGGCTTCAATCTGTGATACAGTCAGTAGGGTAGAAGCGTTGCTAGGTATACTGTAACTTACCTTCTCCTGTATGAGTTCGAGCTTCTTAGCCTCCAAAAGCTCCTTCGGGACACCCTGAGGGTTTTCTTGCGCACTGAGGCATAGGGACCAAAGCTCCTTGCAAAACTTGGCAGTATCCTTATCCAAGAAACCCGTAAGCTGGATCTGCAACGACTTGACATCGGGCTGGAGATAAATGAAGCAATTAGTATCATCGCGGAGTTCGTAAAGGACCACAACGTACAAATCGAGACCCTTCAAGCAAATTGAAACAAAGCTCAATGACGACATCATCCTCATTTCCTAGGATCTCCGAGATCTTTCCGGCAATCCATCTGCGACAGGGTCACGCGTCACGGTTAGCGTTGAATTGACGTTCGGTGAAAGCTCAGTGCACTTACTTCTTCATGACCTCGATATTGACCTTGGTCATGTCCACCTTCCGACTGAATTCGGGAGGGAACTTGGTCTGCCTCAGGAGCTTGGCATCTACGCTGGCCGCCATGCTTGCAAGCTGGTGGTCTGATATCGAACCTGCACTGGTGTTGGGGAAAGAGAACGCGTGAGACTCCAGTTATCAAGCGATGAGACTGCGCTGTTGGCCGCACCGACAGGCCGTAGCGCAAGGTAAACTCGGTGAAATGTCGGGCCGGGCACCATCCAATGATACTCGATTGGGAAGTGCTGGAAAAGACTCAAGTAGACGCTGTCTAAGGACCACTATTTTGATGAGGATAGGTCAAACAGAGCCTGGTTTACTTCTTTTTCGACTACTATTGGCTTGTTGAGGTGTGATTTCTGATTCTAAAAGTCATTACGGGCTATCACGTACTCGGACAGGCGCATAGTATCCACATTGCATTGATATCAGCGGAACGCGTTCCGAGTAGCTATCGGCTTCATCTTAGCTGTATTGCATGTTATCATTGAAGGATTAGCGTAGTAGGGAATACATAGCCCTTTCAACCCACTATTGAATACATAAAATAAACATCATATCATACATGAGTACTTCATAACCACCCAAGGGAACAATGACACCAATATCCTTCCTACTTATCAATGCCCAAGCTCCATCAGAACACGATTCACATCCTCTCTCGCACGCGCCAGCTCCTCATCAACGGTTCCATCGGCATGCCGCGCTTTAATCTCGTAATGTAAGTCGACGAGCTCCTTTGCGCGCTGGAGATCATCATTTGCTTTTTCGCTTTGCTGGCTTGGGGCAGCAAGGCCGCCATCCGCTGGAGAGAGCTCAGCGGGTATCCTTTCGTGAACAGTGACGAGTGCGAGGGCGTCATTGTAGTCCTGGACTCGTTAGTATGAGGAAGACTTAATTCCAGGAACTGGCCTTGTTGGTTTGATTGAGCTACCATATCAAGGGATAAAAAGGCTACATACGCAGACTCTTAATGAGGTCAAGTCGGATAGTATTTCGGCTACTTGCATATTGATGAATGTGTATCTTGGTGTTGACAACCTAAGAAGAGTGATTTGCGAAGCTATAACAGTAAAGCTATCAGTATGAGAAGTAGTGAGAGCAAAGGGAATGTCTTGGCAGATATGCAGTATGCAAGTTCTACTAGTCTATGTAAGATGCATTCAATATGAGACTGTTTCATCCTTTGATAGAAGTCTATTTGTTTATCTTTCAGCAGTGACGTAAGAAGTCACCCAGTCCTGGATGGCGATCATGTTAGACCTGAGACGAGGAAGAATACTAATAATTTCGAATTTCCCCACAAAGTGAAATCCCCAGATAGTAATGTCAATGAGTCACCACTAGCATTTCCTATCAATTAAATCTACACGGGTAAACATATAGACAGATCGCAGGCATGAAGCTCCGAGACTCGGAGAATCCGAAGGCTTCTCCGCAGAAAGACTTCGGCCCCCAGTTCCGGCGCATCGGCTCTTCCCCGACGGAAATCACCTATATTAACATTGCCCCGTCCTCCCTCGCACACCGGCCCCTCATATTCGCTCAATTACATAAAATATAATCGCAATGGCAGCCTCAATTAAGGCCAATTGCCGCAAGGTCATTTGCATTGGCCGCAACTATGCGTGAGCTTCTTTCCCCGAGAATCATCCTAGGTAGCTCGTACGTCAGGCTAACGCTTATCTGCGAAGCGACCATATCACGGAGCTCAAAAACACCGCACCCAAGCAGCCGTTCTTCTTCTTGAAGCCCGCTTCGGCCATTCTGTGTCCTGGCGAGGGCCCCGTCTTGCGTCCTAAGGGAACAAACCTACACTATGAGGTCGAATTAGCGCTGGTGATGGGAAAGACACTTCGGGATCACGACCCGAACGATGAGAAGGGAGCTTTGGATGCTATTCACAGTCAGTCCCCAGCGCTCGGATTGTTTCTTCTTTTCTCGAAAGGCAATTCACAGACAGTTTTGGATGGCTAATAGTCCATTGTCTCCTACAGGCTACCTTCTCGGCATTGACATGACCGCCCGCAACGTACAAGACGAAGCTAAGAAGAAGGGTCTCCCATGGTCCATTGCGAAGGGATTCGATACCTTCCTACCTGTCTCTCAAGAAATCGCCAAGTCGCGAATCCCCAACCCTCACGATGCTTTCCTTCGTCTAAGCGTCGGCTCCCAGATGCGCCAGGCCGACTCGACCGGGTTGATGCTTTACCGGATCCCAAGACTGCTGGCCGAGATCTCGCGGGTTATGACTTTGGAGAAGGGTGACGTGGTCCTGACTGGCACACCGAAGGGTGTCGGAGAGGTAAAGGCCGGAGATGTGATGAGAGCTTCCATCGAAGTCGGCGGAAAGGAGATCGAGGAAGGCCGGATTGAGGTTGAGGTAAAGGATCGGGAGGGCCGTTACCTGTACGCTGAGACTTAAGCTGTTGATGAATATGTGATTGTATGAAGTTCCGATACTCAAGATATACATACCTCAATGCAACACTTCATTGTGTGATCTTGCGCACATCCGGATATATGATACAAGAGGTTTGATTCATGAATTCATCTCAAGAAGATCGTCTTCATCCACTGGTACTATAGGTATTACTCTTCGCTTTCTCTTCTTCTTGTGCTTGATCGGAGTGTTAGGCTTCGAAGCCTCCCCGGTTTTTCCTGAGCCTGCCTTCATTCGAACAGGCAATTTGACCGTTTGAGACTTGTTCTCATTGAGCTTGTTATGCATGACCTCGGCCAATACATCCCACGACCATCCAGCAGCATATAGCTTCCTTTCCATCAAATCTCGGGTAGCGGTATCTTCTAGTCCATCTACAAAGGCCTTTGCAATATCGCTGCTTTTCATCCACAAAGGCAATTGAATGCGGGTATCTATGGCATACGACCAATACGCCCCCAGCGGTCTCGCATTTTGTCTGAAGAGACGGTGCAAGTTCTCTTGCCCCTGCATGGTCATTCCATTGGACAGGCCTAATTCAGTACTGCGCCGTCCTTCAATCGAACTAGACCTGGATGGGCCCCATGTGGTCTCGGACAACGCCTGCAAAGAGTTTCCCCGTTCTCGCGCTGAAGCAGTGACATCCTTGGGCACTGAGTCAGGAACAAGTATGTCAGACCCTACTCGAGCCATATCTGCTCTCGATCAGTTGACCAAATCGACAATACCCCCCACCCCAAGCAACACGCACGAGTGCAGACAACTTCATACATGGCGAACCGAAGGCCTGAATCATACCAACTAGGAGGTGAATACTTACCGGCATTGCCATGAGATCCTCCTAGTAGTTCATTGACTCGCAAAGAACCCTTCTCCTGGGAAAATATCCTCCGAACCTCATGCATGATCTCTGTCTTCATGGACTCCAATACAAGGGACAACCCTTTCGAACGCGCAGCACACTCGTTCCCAACATTCTCATGTTCCGCCTTCAATCTTCCGTTCTCAATTTCCAGGGCCTCGACGCGCCTGAGCAGATTGTTGGTTCCCTGTGTGATCCTAGTGTCAAGACACTGGAGATTCTTAATAGCATTCGTCTCCGCTTGCTTCACTTGTCGACTCAGTTCATTGACGTTCTGGTTCACGTCGTTGATAGTGTCTACGGTTGAGCTAAGGTCGGCTTTGGCTTTATGGATTTCATCGGCCAGGTGAATGTTTTCGCGCCGGATTTCGTAGGCCCATAGGAGGGAGGAGGGAGTTGGCTCCCACTGATGCGGAGAGGGTTCCATTCGGACTTTATGGAATAATTAAGGCTGGTTTTGACAGGCAGGCAGTACACTAAATGAATCGGGAAGATATAGCAGGGTGTCTAAGAGATGGAAGCATTGTACGGTGGGAACGTGGGTTGTGGGTGGTCATCCCACCAACACAACAATTCAGGTCTAAAACATAAATCATGGATGGTATTACCTCTTTGTCTATTGTACTGAAAGTAGGTACACAACCACCCCAACGTCATGATCGTCTAATTGTCCACCCAAACTGCCTGAATGAACAAATCAATTTTTGGCCCGACCTTTCGATTAAGTATGTGCAGCATCCTTAACCAACCAGCGCGAGCTAGGTACAAAAAGGGAAAAAAGTTGGAAAAAGGCGGAAGAGAAACCATGAATTACAGCAATAATTCGCACAAACATGTCGCATCTCCATAAGCAAGAAAACATAGGAAACCATAAACAGCAACCAACAGAGACGCCCTCCGTTAGCCGCCGCGAGTAAAAATAAATGCTGGAGACACAGGAAGCCACTTTTGAAGGATTCTCCTTTGCCAAGAGAAGCACGACGATGTCATAACGCCTTTTCCACCGCAGCTTACCCTTGGACCGCTATTGGCAACTGCGATCGTAGTCCGCATCTTGAGGTATAAAGGTGGGGGTGTTTAGATGAGGTCTGTTGAGCAATTAGCGAAAGGCCCTGTGGGTCAAGATTGACTTGGGGAAGACACTTACCAGCAACGTTCATGGGCATCTCCTCGATCTGAGTGCTGTAGAACTGCTCGATCTCACGCATCATGCGGACATCGTCAGCAGTGACGAAGTTGATGGCAACACCCTTACGACCGAAACGACCACCACGACCGATACGGTGAATGTAGTTCTCACGGTTGGCAGGCAGATCGTAGTTGATGACCAGGGAGACCTGCTGGACATCGATACCACGGGCCAAAAGGTCAGTGGCGATCAGGACACGGGAAGAACCAGAGCGGAACTCCTTCATGATAACATCACGCTGAGCCTGCTCCATATCACCGTGCATGGCGGAAACAGTGAAGTCACGGGCAGTGAGCTTGTCAGTGAGCCAGTCGACCTTGCGGCGGGTGTTGCAGAAGATGACGGCCTGGGTGATGGTGACAGTCTCGTAAAGATCGGAGAGGGTGTCGAGCTTCCACTCCTCCTTCTCAACAGCAATGTAGAACTGCTTGATACCTTCAAGGGTGAGTTCCTGCTTCTTGACCAGGATACGGATGGGGTCGCGCATGAACTTGGTGGTGACCTCAAGGACATCCTGGGGCATGGTGGCAGAGAGCAGGGTGACCTGGGTAGACTGGGGGAGGAGCTGGAAGATGTCGTAGATCTGCTCGGTGAAACCACGCTATTTATTTTATCAACACCGGTGTTCATGGGCGTTCAAGGGCGGGTAGTGAGACTTACAGACAACATCTCATCAGCCTCGTCGAGGATGAAGAGCTTCATGCTGTCGGTGCGCAGGACACGGCGCTGGATCATATCGTGGATACGACCGGGGGTACCGACGACGATCTGGGGGCCCTCACGGAGAGCGTTCATGTCATCACGGACAGCAGTACCACCAATACAGGCGTGGCAGTTGATGCTCATGAAGTCACCAATAGCAACAACGACCTTCTGGATCTGCTGAGCCAACTCACGGGTAGGGGCGACAATGAGGGCCTGGCAGGCCTTCAGGTTGGAGTCGATCTTCTGGAGAGCGGAGATGGAGAAAGTGGCAGTCTTTCCAGTACCAGACTGGGCCTGGGCAATGACATCGTTACCTACAACCGGTCAGTTGACAACTCATTAACCCTAGAAGACAGGAAACCCTACCCTTGATGATGGGGATGATAGCACGCTGCTGGATGGCAGAGGGACGCTCGAAACCATAGGCATAGACACCTAAAACCCCCCCGTTAGTACTTCCTGTTATCGACGTCCTTCCGGTCGAAAAAAAGTTATCACATACCGCGAAGCAGCTCAGGCTTGAGTTCCATGGCGTCGAAGGAGTCGGTGACATCATCGTAGTTAGACTCGATGAGAGCTGTTGGTGTGAAGAGTCTGATTAGCCTGGTTCTTGAAGCCTTGACAGTTGATGCTTGTTCTGTGTGGTGTGGTGCTTTTGTCTTTTTTTTCCTCTTTGACCCGACATCGAAGAAAAAAAATTTGACCAGCGCCACAAAAAACCAAAAAAGTCCGTCGAATGGACTTAGAGACAAAAGTTATGGAATCCACGATAAGAACATACCCTCAGGGACTTCTTCCAATCCTTTATCGGCAGACATGATTGCGACTGTTGTAGAGAAATGATCACAGGCGAAGAACTGTGACCGGAAGACAGTGGGGTTTTGGGTGTGAACTGAGTGAGGGTTTCTTAGCGACAAACGATCCCAGTGGGGTGGCCGCCGTCGCAGAAAATCAAAGTCGGAAGAACTTTCACGGAAAGGAGAAAGACTAGACCTAAAACTCTCAAAAAAAAGAGAGAGACTTCACAAGATCTAGTAGATGTGGGAGTTGAATGAATATTTTATTTCACTGACTGTGTGGAATAGGGAAAGAAGAAGAAGAAGAAGAAAAAAAGAACAAAAAGAATAGCCAACCTTTTTGTCCTTCCTTTCTTTTTTTATTTTTATTTTTTTATTTTAATTTTTTTTTCTTCTGCTGCTGCTTCTTTTCTCAAGCCGCAAAATTTTAAAAATTTTTTACCGGGTTAGCGCCAATCAGTTCTGCCCAACGGATCTATACCGCCTTCCGTAAATAGTAACCTACCCACGTTTTTGCCTGGTGCGTTTTTGCCTTCGCGGTTTGATTCGAGCCTGTCATAATTTTTATAATTATTATTTTTTCTTATTTTCTATGATGGTTACTATCGGAAGTAGAAATTTTGCCATCAGAGTCATTCGATTTTGCCGGTTTATAGTTTATCGCCCCTTTTAATTTGTTCCAGGGGTTTGCACTGGACTGGCTTGTTGTCCTTTGGCTCTTTCGCATTTCTTCATATTTCTTTTCTGTTTGTTGGCGGGCAGTATCAAACCCCACCCGAAAGGGAAGGCCTAACGCTTGTTTCCAAAATGCCGGACATCGCTTCACTGGACAACCACGATTTGGTCGGGCATGATGCAATTCCCGGTCATCCTTTGGGGGTGAAGCCCAGTGGCAATGCTTTGCTTGCCCAGGAGAATCTTCGTGCTGCGATTGGAACCTTCAATTTGTTACCCGATGAACTGATCTTAATATTACTAGAGTGTCTTGATGGACGCAGTTTGCTGCGTATCGGGCAGACATGTAAAGCCTTCTATGCGTTTACTAGAGCCGAGGACTTTTGGAAGTCTCTTTTCATTGGGTAAGAATTTTATAGATTGGAACTTCCTCTTCCATTGTGCTTCTTTTTGTTGGATTTTGCGATTGTTTCCGATGTATATCAGTTCTGGAACGGGATAACTGGGGACGAATTCTGGGATGCGTGTGATCGTATAGGACCAGGGATATTGCCCGTGCTGTGCAGCCTTTGTGTTATGCCTGTCGTATAATACTAGAACTTCAGTAGCTGGTCGTGTACTAAGATTGTTTTAGATCTCCACCAGCCTCGTTTACCTGGCAAGGAACATGGCGGTCTACCTATCTCAACATCCCTCCATCTAAAGCAGCCATCCTAGACTGCTCGACGTTGTACTCGGATGCCCTACACCGTCCCTTCTACTGCGCGCATATTTCCTTGGACCCCTACGTCACCAACATCCCGCCCAGAAACCAAATCGCTCGTTTGCCGAACCTCTCCCCGCTAGAATTTCATGAGAAATGGTCCGACACTCCATTTATCCTGACCGAGCCTGTCAAAGAGTGGCTGGCCTATCGAACCTGGACCGTTGAGTCGTTGTTATCGAAATATGCGGAGACGGTATTCCGTGCGGAGGCTGTGGACTGGCCGTTCAAGACATACGTGGAGTACATGAAGAACAATTCGGACGAGAGCCCTCTCTACCTATTTGACCGGGCTTTCGTGTCCAAAATGGACCTCAAGGTCGGTCAACCCGATGAGGAGCCCGACGCCACATATTGGCCGCCACCATGTTTCGGAGAAGACTTCTTCTCCGTCTTGGGTAATGACCGCCCTGATAGGCAGTGGCTGATCATTGGCCCCGAGCGGTCAGGAAGTACTTTTCATAAGGATCCTAATGCCACTAGCGCCTGGAACGCGGTAGTCCGCGGCTCCAAATACTGGATTATGTTTCCCTCGTCGTCCAAACTCCCCCCACCTCCAGGAGTCTATGTCTCCGAGGACCAGAGTGAAGTGACATCCCCTCTGAGCATCGCAGAGTGGCTTCTAGGCTTCCATGCCGAAGCCCGGCGCACACCGGGCTGCATCGAAGGTATCTGCCAGGAAGGAGAGATTCTGCATGTGCCTCGGGTTGGTGGCATTTGGTGGTAAACATCGAGCCGGCCATCGCAATCACACAGAACTTTATCCCGCGTGCACACTTGACCGCAGCTTTGGACTTCCTGAGTAACAAAGCTGATCAAATTTCGGGATTCAGAAAAGATGTTCACAACCCTTATGAGCAGTTTGTGAATAAAATGCACGAGGCCCACCCAGATTTACTTGAACAAGCACTTGATGAGCTAAAAAAGAAAGCTGAGGGCAAAAAGCGGAAATGGGATGAAATTGTCCACGGAAAACCAGAGCAAGACGATGCTGGAGACTCTGCTGAAGCAGGTGGATTCAGTTTTGGATTTGGAGATGACGGGAGCGACGTGGAGGTTCCCTGATCCATAGGTTTGATTATGACTGATGAACAAGACCGACTCCAGGTCAGAAATACAAAGACACCATTATGTGATATGCGGTATATGCTATCGAGCGGCTCACCGCTAAGCTTTGCCAAGCTTGAAACTTTCCACTAATTCTGAGACGCAACAATTATCTGAAAGGGAATAATCAATGGCAAGCAACGGTCTTTGCAGCTGACATATTCTCCCCGAACACAAGATATCCTACGAATGCTCCAACGGCAACTGCAATCATGACCAACCCATTGTACGTCATGAACAGCAACCTGACCAATTAGTATTTAGATCGAGGATCTGTCACCAGAAGGGGTTCGAGCTCACATGATAAAGAAGCTATAGAAGACCTGTACAGCATATAATGCGGCCATGATGAGCTTTCCCCGCTGCTCCACAACCCTCCTGTTGTCCCTACCTACAAGTAGCGGTGAGCTTTCGTCGCAGGAATGAGGAGCATAGCTTGAAGGGGCGATGGCCGGGGCAGATTCGCCGACGTTCTCATTGCCTTCAAGGTGTCAATAGAATCTGACTCAACCAAGCCCCCTGACAGATTCTCCCCTCGAAATGATTGTATATCGCATAGTAAAAGCAATAGATGAAATATAAGGCTTACCTCCCACTGCAGGCGTATTGAACGCATTCAGCCGTTGTGCATGCGCTGCCTCATACCGCCTAGTCAATTGTCGAATACCCTCGTAACCCGCCGTCAAAAGCACAATAACAACCAAGGAGACAAGGAGGGAGAAGGGGCCGTCGACACGCCACTGGCGGAATATAATGCAAAGGTCTTTGGAGGACCATGTAAAGAGCATCTAGCGTTGCTGTCAGTTAGACCCGTCATAGATTACCCCAAGTACATCCCAATATAATAAATTATAAGCTCACATTCATATTACACTGTCCTCCCATGTCCATATCCCCATGTCCATGACCATGGTCCATATCCATCCCCGCGTGGTGCATTGAGTGGTCCATATTGTAATATCAGCCTGATAGCTTAGGAAGTACGGAATAAGAAACAGATCTTCTTATAGAGAGAACAGGAGACTATTCGAAAGGTATAGCACAGAGATATTTCCCAAGTATTTAGCAAGAAAAGCAGCACAGGGTTGCTGACGCCATCAACTCCTCCCTAGATAGGCCGCCGCAACATGTTGGACTGATTGACCGCCCGGCAACTCAGCAATGCAAACTAGCCAAACACCATCGATAAGACGTGCGGCCAAATCCAGACCTTACCTCTTTCTTTCCCCGTTCTAGATCGATCGAGCAGGCCAATTGCCAGGAAGAACCGTGGAAATACAGCTCAAGTCCAGTCACGAGAAATTTTACAAACCCGTTTAGTAAACCGAATTCTAAACATCGCGTGCAAAGCGAAGCAACGAGCATGACGGAATCCGCCCCTCCGCCCTCCGTCCCCAACACGACCGCAACGCCGGCAGGCCCAACAACCACCGCAAATCAATCCACGGCCTCCAACAATAACAACAGCAATGGAACAGCATCGGCTCAGAGCGGCGCCAACCGCGGCCTACCATACTATGAGAAACTGCGACGCGAGCTACGCGACACGTTACAGAAGAAGCGATTAATGGATAAGAGTATGGTATGTTGCCTATTGGATTCATCCCGTGCGGCTTGTTACATCTCCCATAGTTTAGAAGGCCGTTTCTTTACCTATTACAGCGCTAATACAGGCGGACATGCAGGCCCAACTCGAAGATCAAATCTTTCGCTTCGAACAATCCTACCTCGAAGAAACAACTGCCGGGAACATCATTAAGGGATTCGATAATTATATCAAGGGCTCATCTAGCGGTGCCGGCGCTGGCGGGTCATTGGCGCTTTCTGGAGGCGTAGGTGGCGCCAGAAGAAAGGCACAGGTGACGGATGCCGATCGCGTTTTCTCGAGAAGCTCGGCGAGCTTTATGCGGGTATGCTCTTTCTTTTAGCCGCAGTCTTTGGTCAGGCACGGGAATCAATGGCTAATATTATCGAAGGATTCGACACCATCATCTGTTCAGACTACTCCGTCGCATGCCCCAACCCCGACATCTGTCAATGGATCGTCAGGGAAACCGAATGGCGATTCTTCTGCGCCTGGAAGTGTGAAAGGAGGATCGTCTTCGTCGAAGAATAAGAAAAAGTCAAATGCTAATAAGGATAAGAATGATGACGATGATGAAGCGGGAGATAAGCCACCCACGAAGAGGTTGAAAATCAGCTACGGAAGGGATTGATCAGTCGATTTTAACGGGAGTTTCGAGTTGATTGCTTGGGTTTATCCTGCTTTAGATATGGGATTACGGATCGGATCGGTGATGGAGCTTATAAGGCGCTATGGCTTTGGCTTTTTGATTCAGCTAACGAACATCTGCATGGACTTTTTCTTCTATATACTCTCAAGATATCCTTTGTATTATCAAGCGCATAGCTTATCAAAATTACCTCCAAAGATAATGATACACGTATCGCCCGAAAACACTTGACTACAGTTGCAAACGGTAGGTAGCAACCTCATACGCCCTTAACTCAATGCCAACATCCGTGGTTTCCTTACCCTTGGTAACGGCAAGAGCTGTCTCATTATCCTCAAGTATGTTGCACTTCCAGACCTTCTTGACAGGCAACTTAGTGTGAATAGTGCCCCGGCTCTTACCGCCAAGTGACTCGTAAATACGCAGGATAATGCTCTTTCCTGCGCGACGGGGTAGATTATCTCGGGAGACATCATCGTCATCTTCACCACGCTTAACCACATCCAAGATGAGCGATGGGGAGCCGCTGATGGAGAGAGAGTTAAAGATATCCTTATTCTCAGAGCCAAATGCTGACTCAAGAACAAGTGGATGGTTGAAATTGTACCCTGCTCGGATGGTGCGCGAATCAAGAGGCCCAGCGTGAGGCAGGATCGCATATCGTATGTGATGACGGCCCATATCTGCGTGCGCGTCCGGTGCTTTGGGTGCTCGGAGCAGAGATAGACGCATTAGGTTGCCACAGGTTGCAAAACCGTATTTGGAGTCATTCAGGACCGACACGCCATATCCATTCTCAGACAGATCGGCCCATTTGTGGCAGCACACTTCAAATTTGGCCATATCCCAGCTAGAAGAGTCAGTCGGGTCTAACTTTCATAGTGAACGGCGATTTGCTTACCTGGTGTTGTAGTGTGTTGGTCGTTTGATGATCCCATATTGGGTCTCGTAGGATGCTTCTGTATTTGTGATGTCCACAGGGAACTCTACCTTGAGGAATTTCATAGTCTCTCGCCACTCAACCTCACTATCAAACTCTACGTATGATGGTTCATCTCCGGCAACAGCAGAAAGACTGATTGTTGTCTTAGCCCAGCTGTTCTCACTGATCTGAGTTTCGGTGACGACACTGGCGCGATATGGGTCATTCTCAGCGATGGTCGTTCTACTGGAGTGCAACTCCTTCCTTGACTCCAGATGGAAAACTTCAACATCCCAAGCTTGCCAGTAAAGCGGCTTATCATCAAAGATAACCAGCTGCCCAGCCTTGCCGCCCTTCGCGATCACCTCGCGATCTGCCTCAACATCGAATAGGGATGTGATCACTCCATTGTGGATGTCAACCCTCAACTTTGTATTCTCAAGGCGGAACACCCCAGGCCGGATCTCCGACACGGTCACTCGAGTAGAAGTGGCTGGGTTGGCACGATACTCTATTAGACCCGTCTTCCCGCTAACCACGGCATACTTGCGGCGGTTTGCTTCTTCGAACCCAGTAGGGAGCTTGACAACCTCCGAACGGTGCCAAGGCAGAGTGTTGATTGCTACAAGGCTCTTGGAAGGTTTCTTGTCTCCGAATCCAAGAGTCTCAAGGGCTTGTTTCCTGACCTTCTGGCCGGTTTCGAAGATCTCGGCATAAAGTTTGTCAGAGTCATCGTAGCACATCTCGATGGAACTGCCCGGCAGACAGTCGTGGAATTGACATAGGAGCACGCCCTCCCACATATCATCTATCTCCTTCTTGGGATATCGATAATTGCCACTAGATTGCGAGACAGACGCGAGCGTGGCCAAATACTCGATCTCCCGAAGCAAGAACTCAGACTTGCGATTATTTCTCTTGTTGTTCGCTTGAGTAGTATATGTACCCCGGTGTAGCTCGAAATAAAGCTCACCATACCATGTAGCGAATTGTGTGCCCTCCTCAACCTTCTTCTCTAGTCTTGCGAAGAAGTCGTCCACTGACTCGCCCATCTTTACGCGTGGAAGCAGGCCCGTCTTATCACTCAGGCCACGGCAGCGGCGCAGCTTCTCCAAATGCTCGAAAGTCGGCCCACCTCCGCCGTCACCCTTTCCGAACACAAGAAGCGATGTGTTATCGTTGTCCATGGACTTGTGCTGCGTGACACTGCGTTTCACATCACCGAAGTGAGCCGACGCAGTGTACGTCTCTGATGGCGCCATATGGCACATAACTTGGCTGCCATCAAGCGCAACCCACTGGAAGGTAGTGTGTGGGAAATTATTTATGTTGTTCCAGCTAAGCTTCTGGGTAAAGAAGCGACTCATGCCAGCTAGACGGCAGATCTGGGGGATCTGCGTTGAGTAGCCAAAGGTATCGGGTAACCAGAACGTTGTACAACGCTCACCGAAGTGGCTTTCAAAGAAACGCTGGCCATAGAGGAACTGTCTCACCAATGATTCTCCACTGGGCATGTTGGTATCATGCTCAACCCAGCTACCACCAATCGGTTGGAAGTGACCCTTCTTGATCCATCCCTTCACGCGGTCGAAGACTGAGGGGTAGTATTGTTTCAACCATTTGAATTGCTGTGCCTGCGAGCAAGTAAAGCGGTGTTCCGGATATCGCTCCATCAAATCACACTGATTTGACCATGAGCGAGCCACTTTACGCTTAGTCTCTGCCCAGGGCCACAGCCAGCACGTATCGATATGGCAATGCCCGATTCCGTAGACAATTGGTTGTGTATCAGTATCATACACCTCCGATGAATCAACTTTGTCACCGAGGTATCTCCTGGCGATCTTACGTCCTTCCTTGATGGATTCCTGGCTCCCACTGCCAGCAATGAAAGCGTCCATAATAGCATTAGCTACTATGTTGGCTTCATGGGATTCCCAGGAATCTCCAGGAAACTCTCGAGCAGCATCTACATGATGTTAGAACAGCTAGTCAGTAGACACAACGGAGAGTGGATAAAACAAAATGCAGGTTTGAACTCCATACCTCCGATTATCCAGAAATCATAGAACAATGCTCGCGCCTCAAGGTTAACAGCTGTGATCTGTGCTTTGTGCAGGGTAAAATATTTATCAGGAGCTGGTGGCTGAATCGAATCCCCGCCAGGTGCATTGCCAAACATCCCATTACAAGCCATTTCGATATAGAAGGTATGCTCTTTCCCATCGCGCCAGGCGTCAGGGATGATCCACTCGATACGCTCCCCGCCACCAGTGAGCCCTTGTAGCGGGTGACCATCTTCGGTCCAGACTAAACCCTCATTATTCGCATCCCAATGAAACTCCAGCCGCTCTTTTTGACGTAAGTCCTGAGGAACTGTCAAGTGGATGCGGAACCAGTGAGTAGACCAACTAGGACCAAATGAAGCACCGATATGTGTTGGCTTGAAGTCATGTGAGGTTGCCTCTTCAAACGTAGGGCGCTCTAAATTCGGGACCGAGTATACGGAGAGCTTAACGTGGTCTTTGTCAGAGTTCACGGCTTCATAGAATTTACTGTAGGGCATTAGACACATGTACTAGTGGCGTGACTAGCGATTATGTTTACATACGAAACGAGATTCTGTCCCTCGTACTGGCCGTTAGCTGTAAACTGTCTCAAACGATCTGTATAGATGCCATGAATGCGTTGACCGACGGGGCCGCTTGGAGCTCGGGGAAGAGAGCTAGAAGCTTGTCGCGGAACGTCTCCACCCATGATAACGGTTCCGATCAATTGTGGGTATAATGATTAAGCTTATCAGGATATCGGAGAGTGATGATGTCTGCATCGGAGCAGGGATAGAGGATGGATGTTAGAGAGTGTGTCAATTGAGAGAGACAGCAAGAGAAGGAGTGGAGGGGGGGAGAAAGGCAAAAGAGCTAATCACTTCCAGGGTGGGATCCAGGAACGAAACAGCAGGTGACGCCGTTTGCATTCCAGCTACGACGTAAATGCGGAGAAATCCTGTGACCTGGCCATGGCGGGGAAACCTCCAATCCGGATGAGCATGGAATGTGCCCATTGGAGCCAAGAACCAGCACCTACCTACATGATGTATCACCGATACTAGTATTCAGGTCTTCTTGGGTTCAAACATCCTATGAGCACAAGTACAAAATAAGAACTTAAGATACTCATAGGGGAAGAATTCTATACTAATAATGCTACTTTTCCTAGCTCTGCCCGGAATCCCAGACTTGAAAGCTAGCCAAACCTGTTCAGAGGCCCCAAGTGCCTCATCACATTCAGTCAACAAAAGAGAGAATCGCTAGCGTTCATGCAAATTTATCATAACTCAGGCAACAATAGTAAAGGTGTATCGAATGTCATGCACATAAACAATCAATTCCCCCAGGAATCTAACCATAACGCCTAGCGTAACTACCTCCGGGATATCGAGAATGAGAATATGGAAAGTGTACAGGGAAACTCAGAAGAAATGGGGGGAAAGAAAAGAAAAAAGACTGAAAGAAAAAGTGGGGGAGTAGATAGAGAAAGGCAGAAGGTGAGACGGGCCATAAAGTGGATCAACGATGTAGATGATACAAGATGCAGTAAGACGACTAATCTGCCAATGCCACTAGTTATGCGCAGTCAGATCCAGGGATCAACCCGACCGTAGGTAGTGTATGGGTTGACCGGACCAATTAGTCTGATCTTGGATTTCAATTGTCTTCGTCTTCGATCGACCTGAGCCTGAATTATCTTCTGTCTCGCTTCATCCAGCGCTATTAGGACATGGCTCGTTCCATCCTGCAACACTCTCACGCAGAATCGTGTGCCTTGCTGTAGTGTAGAGCATGTTGATTGTCCGGTCTTCGAAGATGTTTCATATTGAAAGGTTGTGGCCTGTTTCCGATATTTCGGAAATCTTACATTGCCCCTTTGCCGATAACTGATCCTCTTTTCACGTCCGGGCTTCTCCCGCGTGACTGGTCCATACCTTTGGTAAGCTGAAATGCGAACGACTGGCTGTTTCTTCTGATAGGATTTTATCGAGTTCACTGTTCTGTCGCTTTCGTCCTCACTTGAACTGCTGCCCATCGAGAGCCGCTTCAGGTCGGCAGAGAGATAGAGAAAGTTCTGCTGTGGCCCTGTGCTTCCACGATCGGAATAGTTAGAGTAGTTGCTAGAAGAAGTCTTCCGGGAACATCTGTATTCTTCAGGAAACTCAGAGGGGGCTGTCGACGCTCGTGGTCGTCGCTTGGGCTTGGTTTTATCAATGGAGTTCTTGGATAGCCTCCGTTGTACATAGGAGCGGATAGATTTGCGTACATCAAGCGCAAGTGCTCGCTTGTCAGGCGAAGTACAACGAGGACTTATCTTCGTAAAGTCGAATGCTGCTAGGTTCAACCGATTGCTGTTCTGCTTCCGAGGCGCAGGTGGAAACTTGGGATACCCAGGCGGCAGGTCTGATGGCATCGCAAGCTCTGGGAAGAACTCCCACTTTTTCTCTCTAAAATAATGATTAGGACCGGCGCGAGTTGCCGTCGGTAAAGGCCGGGGACGGTGATGATCATCACACAATGTGGTGAGCGTCAGAGGTGATGGTTCTGGTTTGTTATAAGGCTTCACGGGGGAAGAGCGATCTATACTAGAGATAGGAGAATGTTCGACGAATTCGTCCAGAGTATCCGAGGGTGAACGAACACAAACTGGGTAGCCTTCTGACGACGCATCAGACGTACGGCGAGTTTCAAAGCTGACATCTGTGCTGCTGTCGTCGCTCCATCCCATCGAACTCTCCATCGAGGGTGTCTCGGGTAGTGGTTTCGCAGGCAGCTCGGGCAGAGGCTTATCCAACCGAAGTGCTGACCGAGCAGCAGGCTGAGGTGTATGTGGAGGCACGACTTTCTCTAGTCCCTCGAGTGACCGAGATGGTCTCACTGGAGGAGCCTGTCTTGGGACAGCGAGAGAGTTCGGTGAAAGCATGGCTGAGATCTATATTTAAATAGTGTTCGTGGTGGAGAAGAATGTTCTATCTGTCCCTTCCCCGAGGAAAGAGGGGAGGTAATCGGGACAGGACGGCGGTGCGAGAAAGAGGTGTTGATAATAAGCAAAGTAGTCCAAGAAGCAAGCAACCACGCCTGTGTCACTTGGAATATCGAATAAGGCGAGATTATGCCCGATAGTGCCGTACAAGGCTTCCAAATCCCAAAGCTCAATATTATTTATTCTTAACTGCGTGATGACGGTCACAAGACCCCGGTCCCCGCAAAGTCAGCTTGTGGCTTGAGCCTAATCCTGGCCTGCAGAAGAATTCCCAACAGCGGACCACGCGGGACCATCTTTCTTTAAGAAATAAATAAAATGAGCGAGGCTTGGGGGGGTGCAGGTAAGAAGAAATAGAAGCAAACAACCGACAAAGAAATTAGAGATAGTGTGATATAAAGGGGTGGAAGATGCAGCTAAACGAGGCAGCCAGTTGGGGACTCATAATAATACTCTAGTATTATTATCCACATCCCTGGATAGAAATATCCGGAAATGGCAGCCCAAGAAATAAGAGACTCATCCAAAGTGTTGTGGTCTGGTCGTGGGTCTCCTGCAGGATCGCCATGGTCGTGGTCATCATGGGCAACAATAACCTCATGGACCGACGACAGGGTGACACACCCATGCAAGGGATACTCTGGTTTTGCAGCGCTTGCACCGATCTCAACCGCCAAATCGACTATCGCAATTAATAGATGACGAAAGAGTTCGTCCTAGAAGCATAATTTCTGGAACACGGGAAATAAACTCATTACTAGAACTAGTCGATAGAGGTTATGTGGCATCTAGAAAGGGTTGAAAGTATAGTGCTGAAATATATCCGAAAAGGTAGACCTGGAAGGTCGTGCCCGCAGCGCAGCAAGGAAATCGTCCTTGGGGTAGGACAACACCGCACTGAGCAGGTGGATCCGGTACCTGCCGTGGTGCCCAGTCCCCACACTCTTAGGGGATCATCGTCCTTGACACCGCAATTCCCTTGAGGCCGATCCAAATGAGTGGAGCGTTCACTGCACCGTCAGCAACCAGGATGAACTCGAAGGAAGTCGAAGGCCACTAAACTTCTGTACCAGCGCTCGATCGCGTTAGACGCTCCATGTGTTCATTCTCCACAACAAAGAAAACATTCTATGCCATGAGCCGCCACATTCCTAGTCGCCTGTTCGCCCGATACTAGTGACAAATGCGAGGACAGATAAGAATCGTATCCGCGTGTTTTCACTTTTCTTTTTCCTATTCCTCTTTTTCTCAACAGGCTCAACTTTAAAATGGCTATGTATCTGGGTTGCGCTGGTCCATATACGCCTAGAGTCTTCATCCGCCACAGAACACTGGATTCGTGCCACCCATACAGTTGGATCTGTCACATTTAGCGTCTTGCGGTGAACACCGCTTAAATCCTATCTCGAAATTAAACTTCCAGTGACAGCGTCATCGACTTCATAGTACAGGAACAAGATATGACGGTGTAAAACAAGAAAGAGAACCCCTCTTCCGTTTTTCCTCCATGTGGACCTCAAAAACTCTCCTCCTGATTCCAAGGACTTGGAGCTGGGCCCGGATATCGTACCACGCTAATTCGGATAACCCTAACCGTCACCTCTAATGCCTTATGTCCTCCGATTGTTGAAGTTCCTTATTCAAATAGCTCAACTTTTTTTTTCCTTGTGTAACAGGGAAATCCTCATTGCCCCTCATGTTGGTATAACAATTATTCAGTAGTACGAAGCATGAATTTACTATGGCTGAACTTAGTAGACTAGTACCTACCTGTCTGTTCGCTGTGATGGTAGTACCCGTTACATGCAGCAAAAAGTTTCGTAGAACTAGAATCTATACCATAACCCAATTAATGCTACGTTTTACGCATTATCAAAACGTAATGCAGCTTGGCTAGTTAGAAGTTATTCTCGGCTCTTTAGGTAACACCTCGAGCAAGACAAACTCCTCTTCAGAGCTGAAGTGCCCCGAGCCTGACCATTTTTCACAATGAACTGAATCAAGCTTGAAGTTATGGATAAAGATTACTTGGTGGAAGGTTACGAATTTGGTCCATCACCAGGAGCTCATTTCTAAGATTTTCCATAAATAGCTGAGTTGGTTCCCAAATGGGGAATTTCACGAAACATCATTACTCAGGTGACAGCCAGGCGCATAACATCAGGGAGGGGGGAATTAAATAAAATAAAACAAAACTTGAGGAAATGCAGAACACATCACACCTCCTGTGAGCGAATTATTTTGCATGCACACGCTAGAAGCGATGGTGCCGAATGCCACACATGGCAACCCAAGTATATGGACACATTCTTCCATTATTCAAAGACAAATTGTATTCTAGGCCTTACCCGATTTGCTCACAATGAATGAGACTTGAGGCATATCCGCGCAGGCTTAGCAAGCTATAACTTACCTACGCGTCTAGCCCGGACACTAGTATGACAGTTTCTGGGATCTCCCTGGAACGGTTCCTCTATCCCTGCACTAGACCCACTGTGATGGTAGTAGCTGTCCCCCATGGTTCACGCTCGTGTCTGATTCCCAGCCTTTCAGTCATTAGTTTCCGTGTCGCTCGCGTAATCACATCTGTCCTACCCAGGATACCTCAGAGATCATCCCAGTCTTCTGGGTATCCCTGTGCTGCAAGCAGCCCCTGTTCGTTAAGGCCGCGTGGAGCGGCTGAAAGAGACTGGCAGTATGCCAAGCGTGGTTCGGACATATTTCGAGTTAGGGCTCGATCAACCCTTGATAAGTCCAAGTCGCGGCCAAGGCAGCACTGTCACCAAGCAAGGTTTCATTTATCCCGAGAACAGCTGACTTGCTCGTGCTATCCCTGGTGATCCAGGCTTCCGACAAGGGGCAAGGGATGCCCCCCGCGAAGCGGAATAGGAGATACACCCGGAGTTTACAGTAAACTTGCGTTCTGAGGTCCAACCCGTCACCCAGAGGATGTGTTAGATCGGAGAATCGGATCATAAAATGATAGATAAAGTCCCCGTTCTAACACATAGATCAAGGGGTTTGAAACCTACTATACCTAATTCAGCTCAGGCTACCCTATCCACGTAGAAACTAACACTCAACCCTCCCCAACGATATGATACACAAGGTTACTATGTGTGCATGCACGGTAGTTCCTTTTCTTATGTTGAGACGCAGTTACTAACTCATGGAGTCTAGACGGTCTTGTTAGCTTTTAGCAGGATTCCTTCTCAGCAAATGCCAAAAAAAAAAAGAGTAAATGACCGTAGTAGGTTACTAGGCCCCAGATATATCCTATAATCAGGAGTGTCCGTCAGCAGTAGCACAATAGGTCCAACCAGCGACGCCACTTTATGAAATTCTTTGATAGTTTGTTACTGGTGACCAGAAACGTGGCGATAGAGTTTGGCCTAACAAATCCTCCCTACGTACAGTATGGCGTCCTCGCATGCATTCTTCCGGAATGCATCCTCCTGGGCATATAATTAGCAACACGACCGCCTTGTGCTTCGTACCAACCGATAAATGATGCCTGGTGTTATAGACTGTATGTCGCTCTTCTTGGTTGAGCAGCTCCTTAATCTACTGTGTAATTGTAGTAACTTACTAGGAAGGAATACTACTAGCTAGAACGTCGATAGAAGAATTAATGAGTGGCGGGGCGTGAGTTGCTCCTAGTGTCGGTGCATAAATCGCATCGTAAAGGTTCATAGCCCCTGGAGAGTCCAGTGGAGTTTATACCTTACGAAATCAAATCCGGATAGTCGTGGAAGAAGATTTAACAGTGACCAAAACCTCGGACATTCAGAGCCCTACCTTGCCTAATGCCAAGGTTGCATGTACACCTCCTACTGTTGAACTTGAAGGCACCAAAATAGCTAGTGAGATGAGGTATTTGGCCTCTAACGCTTACATCAACTACCATACATTGAATAGTTGAAACAGTGCAAGTGCAAACTTCCAAGGGGTGGCGAACAGGGGAAAGATCCGGGCCACATGGTATGTACAGTACAACCACGTGTGGCCGAAGGATCAGACGTCTTTGTTAGCTTTCCTTGGAACTAACAAAGAGGACAACCAAAATAGGATCAGCAACGGACAGGTTAGGGAGGTTTTCCTCTGCTTTCAAGACACTAACCGCTACATGGGATCATTGCATGTCGAGTGATATTGATATACTCTTTGCTCATTCCCTAGCGTAACCGGCACTCGACCAAGTATGTCTGGAGAATGTGTAGGTAGCTTAAAAAAAA
>NW_015378539.1:0-23485 GCF_001204775.2 Aspergillus nomiae NRRL 13137
AAAAAAAAAAAAAGACAGAAAGAAAAGAAAAGAAAAAGGAAAAGGAAAAAAAAGAGTGCTCTTCAGGAAATGAGTTCCTGAATTAATTACGCACCGCCCCTCCTTTTACCCCCCCCTACTCTCACATATTGTTAGCCGTCGTCTACCGTCTACCGTCTAGTACTCCGTCCAGTCTCCTCCACTGTGAACAACTCCAGCCAACTGGATCAACCGCCCCAGTTTTGGTTCGCTTCAATTGTGGAAGGCCACCAATTAACTTTGACCGGCCTTTTCAGGAGTCGCAACGAACTAAGTTCTAAACTACCCATTCCAGTTTTAGTTTACCTTCTCTCTCTCCGTACAGTTTCGACCAGTCTAGGATTCAGGTACCCTACGACTAATGCTTACTACCGTAACTGCTGCCACGACTAACGACTAACGACCTGGTAAGTTCTACCCCAGACCCGTCATTGGCACTCTTTTTCCTTTTCTTCCATTTCTTCTTCTGTTGGTGTTGTCATTTTGTTGTCGTTGCTCTTTCCCTCCTTTGTTTCCGCTGCACTTCGAGGCGCTGGACTATTTGCCCGCTACCATTGGCTTTTTTTGTATTCGATTTGTGATTTTATCTGTTGCCCTCCTCTGTCTAATTTGCTGGATCTCCGACTAGGTGTCTTCGATCTTTTCGTATGCTTTGTCTGCCCTGAAAATAAGGGGACCACTCACGTCGCCGATTGCCGCAGGCCGCCATACCGTGCGACGACTTCTTGGAAAACACAATCCAAGAAAAAAAAACAAAAGCCTCAAACAACAAATACCCTTACAATTAATCACCGCTGATGACACCCTCCTTCTGCCATTCTTGACCAATAAAGCAATTTTCGCATCCCACGACGCCCGACCTTTTTGCCCAAAAGTGAACCCATTCGAAGTGTCCAGATAAAAGGGTCATGACGGCCTCGCCGCCAGGTTCGCCGTCAGGTGCGCCTCAGCGACTCAGTGGCATCATGCGTACCCCCAGGAGCACCAGTCGTTTGAGCATGAGTTCTAAACAAGGCGGAGGAAGCCGGGCCTCTGATGAGGATGGCAAGACGGCTGTCAAAGTTGGTATGTTCTCGTCCGGTTTGGGATTTCGAGTCCCGAGCGCTTTACTTGCGCGGAAATTTGTCGCGATCGCGGAAACTTGACTGCCTTATCGATCTTCTCCGGTAAAGCACTAACACCTTCGCAGCTGTCCGTGTCCGACCTCCATTGAAGCCCGACGACCCGAATTATGAATTAATTCCGCAACGTTTCCAACGTTCCATGGTCCACGTCACCACACCAACAAACTTAGCCGTGGATGTGCCGCAGGGTCGCAAATTGTTTGTGTTTGACCGGGTCTTTCCCGAAACGGTAGATCAGGCTGGTATCTGGGAATACCTCAACGACAGCGTCACTTCTTTCCTACAGGGATACAATGTCTCGATTTTGGCCTATGGCCAATCCGGTGCTGGTAAATCCTATACGATGGGAACATCGGGGCCCAATGAACAGACTTCGAGTCAAGGAATGGGTGAGTCTGCTTCAGTATAGCGCGGCTGGAGTATGCTATTGACTCACAGAATCAGGAATCATCCCACGCGCCGCCCAACATCTTTTCGAACAATTGGAAGGTCCCCCAAAGCACAATCGCAACGGCTCCACCGGTTTACGGACGCCCGCGCGATATTCGATTAGCTCAGCTTCAAGTTTCAGCAAAGCGAACACCGAAAAGGACTGGCAGATGAAAGCTACTTATGTTGAAGTACAGTTGTATACCTCAATGGCGAATCAAAACGAGGCTGACATGTGCAGATTTACAATGAGCACCTGAGAGATCTCCTTATCCCGGATTCACGCCCGCAAGTGAGCGTACCACGGTTACCATTCGCGAAGACACGAAGGGTCGCATCATTCCTACCGGTCTGCACCAGGTCAACATCAACTCGATCGATGACCTCCTAGGCGCGTTGAACTTTGGCTCGACCATTCGACAGACAGACTCGACTGCGATTAACGCGAAGTCTTCTCGATCGCACGCGGTGTTCAGTTTGAACCTGGTTCGGCGCAAATCCGCGAACGGAATCACCTCCACCAAGGACAAGCGGATGTCCATGCCCGCCGATTTACCCTCTGGTTCTGATGTCTCCGTTACCGTGGAGAGCAAGTTCCATTTTGTTGATCTTGCTGGAAGCGAACGGCTGAAGAATACCGGAGCGTCTGGAGAGCGCGCCAAAGAGGGTATTTCTATCAACGCTGGTCTGGCTGCCTTGGGCAAGGTCATCTCGCAGTTATCCTCTCGTCAAGCAGGCTCTCATGTCTCTTATCGTGATTCAAAACTTACACGGCTCCTGCAAGACTCTCTGGGCGGAAATGCGTACACCTACATGATTGCGTGTGTGACGCCAGCCGAGTTTCACCTCAGTGAAACGCTGAACACAGTCCAGTATGCGCAGAGAGCAAGGGCGATCCAAAGTAAACCTCGAATTCAGCAAGTGCATGATGAGAGCGACAAGCATGCCGTGATTGAAAGACTCAAAGCGGAAGTGGCATTTTTGCGACAGCAGCTCCGCAATGCTGAGGATAATGAAAGGCGCAGCGTCGATCCCCAAGACCGGTCAGAGCGTCAGAATGAGAGGGAGGCTGATCTCCAGAACCAGCTCCTCGATGTTCAGGAAAGCTACAATGCGCTCAGTCAACGACATGCTAAGTTGATCTCCGAGCTTGCTAGAGATTCGGAAACGGAAGAGAGCACTGATCCGAATGACGCCGCGTCATATATCGGCAAAAACTCCATTGAAAGGTTGAAACGGTCTCACTCTTTTGCGGAATCTGTTGAGCAAGTGGTGCTAGAATATGAGAAGACTATCCAGAGTCTCGAGTCATCCCTTTCCAATACGCGATCCTCCCTATCGGCAACTGAAAGCACGCTTCTTGAGCGTGAGACCAGATGCACGTACGTCGAAACCGTAAACACCCAACTTCAGGCTCGCATCCAGAAGCTTCTCGAACGAGAATCCGGCACAGAAACCTATCTCCATGAACTGGAGTCTAGGCTTGATGGGCAGTCCTCCGGTGAAGAGAAACAAGCAGCCATCATTTCAGAGCTTCGTAAAGAACTGACTCGCGCGCGCGAAAGTGAAGCTAACTGCGAAGATTACATAACGACGTTGGAAGAGCGCCTCGCGGAAGCCGACCAAGATATGGAACTTATGCAGCGAGAAGTGGATCGCCTGGAGCATGTCATCGAGCGTCAAAGGAGCCTGGGCAAGTTGGATAACCTCCTATATGATCTTGATCACAGCCAGCCGAACGGTAGTACAGCAAGGGACCACGAAGAACCGGAGATGCAGACGCCTGTCAAGCGTGCTTACCATCCTCAAAGGCGGGCAGCGTCCCTTGATGTGCTGACTGAAGCCGTTGAAACCGCTATACCGGAATCTGATGAGGACTCGGCTGAACCCGCCCCAGAGGTTGAGGGTGACACCCTCAACTCGGAGCCGGCTTCTGAGGCTAACGACGATCTCAAAGCGTTGGAGAATGCTACCGATCTCCCCCAGATCGACCGAAATGAACAAGTCCAAGATCGGACCCCTAGCCCGACTCAGTCCAGGGTCGTTGCGGATAAGCTCGAGACGGTTACCCAGGAGCTATTCGATTTGCGTACGCAGCACGAGTCTACAGTAAACGAGTACGAGTTGCTCGAAGCCAAGTATGAGCAAGCCATGAAGGACTTGGCCGACCTGCGGCAGGACGCTGCGGACGAAGCTCGGCATGCCTCACCCGATGCCCGCCAGCTCATTTCACCAGCCCCTACTTCGCGACCGGTGTCTTTTTTAGAGGATGTCAAGGCCCCCGACTCGAAGACTGGAATACAACAGTCCTCCTCGCGATCACTCTCATCGGAGTTATCCTTGGTCGGGGAGCCTGCTGCTTCGCACGAATCATCTAACGCCAAGTCCGGACCCGAAGCAGAAAACTTTGTAGATGCAGTGTCCGAAAACGACGAGGCCAAGGCACAGGAGGTCGAGCACATGCGCAGACTGCTCTCTGAGCATCAGGAAGGTGTCAGTATTATGACCCAAAAATATGCTGAGCTGCAAGCCGAACACGCTGAGACACTACATCTCATCGAAACACTCAAGTCCGAACTCCAGAAGCCAAGAGCTTCTCCTCCCACAACACCAGGCTATAAGCCTGTGATTCGGAGGAAGTCAAGCCAAACCCTGATTGGAAATGTCGACCGAGCGCATCGCTCCCTAGCTGCCTTGCGGAACATCGCAGTGGAAGAATTTGACAGTCGTCCTGATACGATGCAAAACTTCGAAGTACATTTGGACTCAGCTATGCATGAACTGCACAATCGCATGGAACGCATTCAAGCCTTGGAAGCTGAAAACCAAAGCGTGAAGAAGGAAATGGAGACGAAATCGACCATCATATCTGGGCTCACTCGTGAACGTTCCAGTTTGCAAGGTACCGGTTCGTCAGTAGATATGGGTCTTGTCTCCCAGTTGCGCGACCAAGTTGTCCAGCAGGAAAACATCATCAACGAGATGAAGGAAGCCCATGAGGCCAGAGAAAAGCTTCTGCTTGACGAAATTGAGGAGTTGAAGGCTCTTCTCAAGACTCAAGAGGAAGCTGCTAAAGCATATGATGCAGGTGCCGAGGAGCAGGACAAGAGGATCGGCCTTCTTGAGGGCGAATTGACCCAGTGGAAGACCAAGCACCAGAGCGCTGTTGAATCCCTGCAATCTTCAGAGCAGCAACTTAGCACCACGCTTGCAGAGCTCAACAGTGCTCTGGCCACTCTGGATTCAATGCGCGCCGAAAGAGCCGCTGCTGGTGAAGCATCGTCTGCCGAGAAGGAGGCGGCCGCAAAGGCTCTGGAGAACGAGAGATCCCAGCAGCAGGAGCTTGTTGAGGGACTGAAGCGCGATATCGAGCAGCATAAATCGACAGCTGCTGCTCATGTGGACACAATTTCTTTCCTAGAGAAGTCCCACGGCGCAGCCAGGAACAGCTGAGGGAGCTCCTCGCCTCAAAAGACGCCAGTGGAAATGAAATCGAAGCGCGCCAAAACCGTGTTTCTGAACTTGAGCAGGAAATCGAGTCCCACAGATCACATGCTGATTCATACAAAAAGGACTTAGACTCCTTGCAGGAATCACACAAAGCAGAGCTTGTCGAGTTGGAGGCACGGGCTAAGGCTGCGGCACAGGCTGAATATGAACTGCAGCTCACGGAGAAGGACACCGAGCATGACAACGCCCTGAAGGCTCTGAGGTCTGAGATCACGGAGTCGCGAGACGAACTGGTAAAGTTGCTCAAGATGGTTTCTAACCTTCTGAACTCGGACGTCACCGCAGACAACCTGGCAGACCAAATCCAGGAAATTCTGACACAGAAGCAGCATTTCTCTGATAAATATGCTGAGTTGATGGGCGCAAATGAAGATCTTCGCAAGCAACTGGAGCTCAAGGGCAATGACACCGACCGTGTTGACGAGCTGACTAAGAGCAACACGGAGAAAGAGGCAAAGGTGAACGAGCTTGCTGTCTTGGTTGCTACACTTGAAGACACCCTCAACCAGAGAGAGGAGCAGATCAAGAAGAAGGAAGCGCTTGTTGCGGAGATTTCGGCCGAGAAGGAGAAGAGTGTTCGCCTCGTGGAGGAGCTTGAAGAGCAGATCACCAGCAGTTTCGATCAGCACCACAACCGTCTTTCCATTATACAGCAGGAGCGTGATCAGGCCCTGGAGGATGCAAAGGCGAAGATTGTTACTTACGAGACGGATATCGAAACTTACAAAGTACGAATTGAACAGCTTGAGGTAGGTCATCCCATAATAACCAATGGAGTCCAACCACTAATGGACCTGCAGCTTCAAATCAAGAATAGCTCAGGCCAGGATTCTACCTCCCACGATCGCAGCAGCTCTATCACCTCTAACTTGCGGAAGAGCTCATCTGCGACATCCCTCCCATCCCCACCACCTGCTATTCCCCTTCCGCCTCTCCCTACCATTGCTTCCGCTACCAACGGAACCTCTGGTAGCATCTCTCCCCCAAGCTCTCGTCACGCTAGCAAAGAATTGGCCAATACCCAGGTCGTCGAGGACCAGGAGGCTCGTATTCGCACCATAGAGAAGCATCTCTACGCTGAGAAGCAGCTCACCGCTACTCTGGAAGAAGCTCTCGGAGACCTTGAAGCCCAAAGTAACAAGGTCAAGTCTGACTGTGAGGCTTGGAAGAAGAAGGCCTGGCAGCTGGAGGAGGAGCTGACCACTCTTCGCAAAGAACGCAACTCTCAGCGCCTGTCACTCCAAGCTGTGGAAGAGGAGAGAAATGCTCGCCGCGAAGCTGAAGCCGCTAGAGCCCAGCTTGAAGAGCGTATGAATGCGCTTAACAAGAAGAAAAAGAAGAGCACCCTCAACTGCTTTTAATTTTTGGACTTGCAGGATCGTTCTGCTTATCTCATAGATTTGTTGTTTTGTTTGTTCCTTAAGAGATGATGTTCATTCCCCTGTATTATGAATTCGACGCCGATTCCCCTTGTTCGATTCGCGATACCTTTTTCCCTTTCTCATGTGTGTATTCGCACTATTTTCTCTATTTACCCTCCATGCCCGTCTCTCCCTCTTTTTTGGATTACGAATCCTGCCTCATGATGTGTTTCTGTGTGGTTTATTGGCTTAGCCTGATGTTCGTACGTCTATGCATACCGGATGTTAGGCTGAACAAATGGCACTGAGCGAAGTGTATATAAAGACCGTCATATGACAGTTTTGGACAGTTCATTTTTATCTCATCGTAGCTTCTTAGGTTTGTCTGGACCATGGTTTTATATAACTGAATGTTAGGTGTGCTAGTACTGGTATTTATTGACGACCCTGTTTATAAGGTCTCTGGAAAATTATACGCAGTCATTGGAGTAGCATAAGACTACAGGTATGGAACAAGAAATCAGGTGAACAGGCAAACTCAGGCATGAACAGATCATTTGAGATCCTTATCAGATAAACAATAGATAACCTCCACATCGTCACATGACGTAGCCAATGGCCGCGTGTCGCATACTCGACCAGAGCTCCAGCTCGCAACAGCAATTACAGAAATGCCCACTCACCATTCCACCTCGTAAAAACCTCCAATTCCTCTCTGAGACCGCCATGTCGGGCCTCAAACGCTCCAACGTGATTATCATCCACCCAGATCTGGGCATCGGCGGTGCCGAGCGTCTTATTATCGACGTGGCGCTTGCGCTCCAAAACCGCGGCCACAAAGTAACGATCTATACCTCGCACTGCGACAAATCACACTGTTTCGAAGAAGCGCGCGATGGCACCCTCGACGTCAAAGTGCGGGGCAACACGGTATTCCCCGCGCATGTATTCCGACGGTTCCATGTCCTCATGGCGATCCTGAGACAGTTACATCTCACCATCTCCGTCTTGGGAGAGATAGCCCATACTTCCGATGCGAACGAGAAAAGCAAGGTTGGCGAGGAATCAAAAGATGATATCTTCATCGTCGACCAGGTCCCCGCCTGTGTCCCCTTTCTAAAGACGTTTGCGCGACAACGACAACGGATCCTCTTCTACTGTCATTTTCCGGACCAGTTGCTTGCGTTTCGCGGGGAGGGAGGGTCTCTCTTGAGTTTTGTCAAGACGCTTTACCGGTACCCGTTTGATTGGTTTGAGGGGTGGGCTATGAGTGCTTCTGATAAGGTTGTTGCGAATTCGAGGTTTACGAGGGGTGTTGTGAGCGAGGTTTTTGGGGGTGAGAAACTTGGGGATGTTAGTGTTGTTTATCCGTGTGTTGACACGGAACCGGCGGCCTCGAAGGACCCAGCGGTTGTGAAGGATGGGCAGGTGCTGTGGGGTGGGAAGAAGATTCTTTTGAGTATTAATCGGTTTGAGAGGAAGAAGGATATGGCGCTTGCTATCCGTGCGTATCATGGGTTGGGGCCGGAGAAGAGGAAAGGGACGAGGTTGGTTGTTGCTGGTATGTTGTTTTTACTCCCTGTTCTTGTCTTTCTTGACGTTGGGGTGTGGTGTTTGGCTGACGATGATGCTGTAGGTGGTTATGATAACCGGGTCCAGGAGAATGTGCAGTACCATCGGGAACTGGATGAGCTTGCGACTAGTCTGGGATTGCAGACTGCTACATCTAAGACGGTTATTTCGGCCCTGTCCGTTCCCGATTCCATTGATGTGCTGTTTTTGCTGTCCGTGCCCTCTGCATTCCGGGATATGCTCCTCGAGCACGCGAAATTGCTTCTTTATACGCCTATCAACGAGCACTTTGGCATTGTGCCTGTCGAGGCAATGCGCGCTGGAATTCCCGTCCTGGCGTCGAATACCGGCGGCCCGTTGGAAACGATCGTCGAGGGCGAAACAGGATGGCTCCGCGATGCCAAGAAGGACGCCGACTGGACAGCGGTCATGGATAAGGTGCTCTACGGAATGGACCAGAAGGAGTTCGACAGGATGTCCGTCGCGGCGAAAGAGAGGGTGGAGCGGGAATTCTCCCTATCGGCCATGGGCGATCGACTCGAGGAGGAGATCTCGGACATGCTCGCGCGCGAGAGACGTCCATTCGCCGGACTCCAGCAGATTGTCGTCCTTTTGGCCTTATCCGGAGTCGCGCTCTCCCTGCTTGCTGCTTTTGCCCTGAAGACGATTTGAGTGTTGTTGCTGATAATACCCCCCGCTTCCATTACTTTGTACAGTACAATAGACACCATCCAATACAATACCCTCAATCATTCAATGGATCGATCTACAAGTTATGAGTATAAGAGCCCACCGTTATCACCACGTGACCGCGCGCTCCGCACGCGACACGTGCATATCAATCCTTATCAGCAGACACAAGCTTCCCCCCAAAAACAACCTCCAAAACAAGCCCTCCAGATCAAAATAATGCCAGAGGTAATAAACCTCATCTCCTCAACACCTCCACCCCCACCCCCGTCCTACCAACCCCGTCGCCCCTCTATCCCCTCATCCCCAATCCCCCCACCAAGGTCATTCACCCTCCCGATCCTCTCCTCAGACTGGGACCTCCCCGAACCCACCTACAACAATGACGACAACAACAACGACTCCAACGCCCCAAAACGACTCCGTCTAAGCGAAGAGCCCAGTCCTCGCAACCCGCCCTCACCGAAACCAGCGCGCGCTCGCATATCCCGGCGTCGAGGAACCCGCTGTTCCTTTTCTCGGATGATATTCTGCCTTCGTCGGATGGGCCACGGGCTTGTGAGGGTGCGGAGGAGGATCCGATTGTCTTTACTTCGTCGGCTCCGGGGCCGGAGAGTGTGGCTCGGGTGAGGGAGGGGGGAGGACGCGAGGCGGATACGATTACGATTGATGATGACGATGATGATGATTATGATTTCGTTGGTGGGAATGGAGGTGTTAGGAGGGGAGATGCGCGCGATGAGATCGAGGGGTTTAGTGACGAGATCAGGATGCCTGATTTGCATGAGTTGCTTGGGTTGGATGCTACGGCGAATAAGCGGCCTGGGTTATCGAGTCGGACGGCGAGTTTGCTGGCGAGTCTTGATCGGTCGAAGTCGGGGTCTGGTGGAGGAGTGGCGTCGGGTCGGAGGGGGCGTGTTGATAAGGATGAGGAGGTGGATGAGGTGGAGGAAGTGGTTCCGTCTCGGAAGACTAAGGCACCGCGGAGGACGGCTACGAAGCCTACGAGTACAGATAAGGAAGCCAAGCGCGGGAACGGGAGGCGAATAAAGTGCAGCGTGAGCGGGAGAAACAGCTAGAGAAGGAGCGGAAGCAGAAGGCCAAGGAGGAGAAAGCGCGGGAGAAACAACTTGCGGCTGATCTTGCGGAGGTGAATAAGCTGAAGGTGGATAAGAAGGAATCAACGCCGGAGATGATCATCGATCTTGCACGGGAATTCGAGGGAACGAGCGTGGGCAATCAGGCGGTTGAGTTCATGAAACGGCTCAAGGTCGAGCAGACGTTTTTCGACAGCGAGATTCCGAATGTCGTCAAGTGGCGGCGGAAGGTCACGGCCAGATACAACGATAACCTAGGCTACTGGGAACCATGTCCGTTTCATATCCGCGGAGAGGAACACGTTCTTGTTCTCTTAACGGCGCCAGAATTCGTCGATATGGTGGTAGCCACCTCACCTAACACAAACGACCTCGATCACCACGTCCACCGACTCAAATCTGCCTACCCCACTAGTACACCAATCTACCTAATCGAGGGTCTCACAGCCTGGATGCGCAAGAGCCAAAACTCCCGAAATAGAGCCTACCAAGCCGAAGTCCGCCGCCAATACTCACAATCCCAACCCCAAGACCAACCCACTACCACCACCAATCCCCGCCGCAAGAAAACAACAGCCAACAAGCCCGAAACAACGCCCTCAGTCAACGATGACACAATCGAAGACGCGCTCCTATCCCTCCAAGTCACGCACTCCTGTCTCATCCACCACACCACCGCAGCGCCCGAATCAGCCGAATGGATCAAAAACTTCACAGAACACATCTCGACCGTCCCCTACCGCCGCGAAAGAATGGAAGGCAATGACTCCGCCTTCTGCATGGACGGAGGCCAGGTCAAACCCGGCGAAAACAAATCCGATACCTTCATCAAAATGCTCCAGGAAGTAACCCGTGTCACAGCATCCATGGCATACGGCATTACGACTCAATACCCAAGTGCTGTCGATCTAGTCCGCGGAATGCGAAGACATGGCCCGGCCATGTTGGAGGATGTAAAGGTATGTATAGGCTATCAACTTCCCTGCACTTGACTTGCAATATATCTAAATAAATACAACATGTCTGTGGAAATAAACTAACACGTCCCTATAGAAATCTGCAGACAGAAACGGCACACTAACAGATTCTCGTATCGGACCTGCAGCAAGTAAACGGCTTTACAGGGTCTTTATGGGTCTTGATCCGTCTGCGACTGATATCTGAGTATGGTTTGTATGGTAGATGTGATTATCTTGGTGATGATACCTTGTATATGGTATCTTGGTATCTTTTATTGGTTATTCATTTTCTTTATTCGGAGATATTGGAGTATATGGTGTCTAAGACGGGGTTGGGGCTTCTTGCTTGTCTGTTAGGTGGGATGTTTCTTTTCGTACGCTCATACGGTATCATGTATATGTTGCATAATTGTGATATGAAATGGACCAATCATAATGAATTCAAGAGTAGATACCATAACCTATGTTGCCAATTTCGCCTTGCCTGCCTATGACCGATGCAGAATAAATCATCCAATGTACGCCTCTATCCGGTATTGCATCCTGATGGAACTATATAAGAGTGAATGTAAGCAATTCAAACGGAAACGCCCCTGCGTTTCCAAGATCTCCAAGCGACACACCACGCGGCAACGGCCACCCATACGCTCAGCGTACATCCCAAGGCCCAGTATCCAAAGCATTTCCAGCCATGACACTGGCCATCTGTCGAGTCATTGCCTCCATCCGTGGCGTCTTGGTAAAAGCGGGAATAGACGAGGCCCCACAGGGCAGCGCCTGCTGCCGGAAACATGGCAACGATACCCCAGTTCGTGCCGAAGTTCTCAACGCCCCAGACTACGGAGATGATGATGGGGACGAGGGAGAATGCGCTCCCGTAACCGAAGCCGATAAGGCCTGTGGTTACGTGGGTCAATTCCGGGTGCTGGACTGGTAAGGGGGATGCGAGGATAAGATAACCAAGCGAGAGGAGAAGAGCGGATGGTAGGAGGAATGTTAGTCGAGATAAAGTAATTCGCTTTGAACCGGACGGTGAGCTGGGGCGCAGAGCTTCTCCGTTAGTTGGGAACAGATGGGTTGCTGGGGGTGCGAAGAAATCCGACAAGGATCCTGTGAGGAGTCGGGCAATTGTTGAAGTAAGCGCAATAGTTGTCACATGTGTAGATGGTTTGCCGGCAGGGGAAGGAACATTGGAAGAGCTTGACTCTGGGGTCAGTGCTCCAACCACAGTGCCCAGCTAGAAAGGTCAGCAAATCGATGTACAATGGCGATGCGTGAGTGCCACTTACATTGTTGATGTATGCTTCACCTGGTCCTGTAACCAAGAAGAAGCCCAAGGCAAGCCACCACATCGTATGATCCTTGAGAAACACTTTCGTTTCCCAGTTCAATAGCCAGTTTTTCTTCCTGCGTTCCTCCTCCTCTCGTTCTTTCTCGAGCCTTGCTGCTTCCCTCTCTTCCTCACTTTGGGTCAGTGATAGCGTTCGTTCTTCGTCGTCACCATTATCGGACGGTGAGAACGTCCCGTAGGCAGCTCTAACCTCGCTTCTCGACCGGAAGAATTCGCTCTCTTCCAACAGGCCACTCCTCTCAAGTTCTTCAACTGCTTCATCGATGTATCTCTCCTCATCCTCATCCACAATCCGTAATCCAAAAGTCCCAATGACGCCAATACCAAAAAGCAATGCGGAGAGGAAAATGAAGTATCGGAAGACGTCTACATCGCCACGGCTGCCATCTTCTAACCGTTCATACAAGAAGTACGTACCCACTTGACTCTGCCACATGCCACTAAGGCCAAAAGCAGCTATGGGGATGGCAAGCATAATGCCCTTGTGTTTGCCCCTGCCAAAGTTTTTGGCGCAGGTCGTGACGGCGGCCAAGTACATACAGCTCGTGGCAGTCCCGACGCACACGAAAGCGACTACCATCACCCAGAAGGGGTACCCATTTCCACCTGCATCTGGAGGTGGGCCGTTCTTATACACGATTGCAGCTAAAAGGTAACCTATTCCAAAAACCGTGCCGGAAAACAAAGCCAGCGGCGACGGGGTATACCGGTCACAGAGGTATCCGAAGATTGAGACTGGAAGATACATCGACACACCAGCAGCAATCGATACAGCATTTACTCGGAGCTGAGTGTAATGAAGACGGGTAAGAAACAAGGGGCCGTAAAGGGAGAACGCAGTGATGCTACCGGCTCCTAGGCTGCATCATCTTGTCAGCAAGACCGGTTGGCGCAGAATGTAACGAGATCTTCATATTGGGCTCACCAGGTTACTACCCCCAAGGCAAAGCTACATATCCGTACCACTTCCTTAGCCAGCCTGCGGCGATCCCTTTCCACTATTTCTTCAACAACATCGTTCAAGAGACCGTCTTCACTGTCACTATAACGGCGTGTAGAGATCCTAGATTCCGGTCGTGAGTGTATATCTCTACCCTGTGTATCTCCACCAGAGTCATAGGTAGCCAGGATTGGACGGTTTGTGTCAAAGTCTCGTTTATCAATAGATGAGTCGCGGCCATTAAACGGCGACATTTTGTCGTCGGTCTGGCTAGTGGAGAGGAAGTGTAAAAAGGCGGTTTTCGTACAACAAAGACTTTAAAGAACTATATATAGGCCGATCCGAGCTGGATAAGCTAGGGTCCCGTATACTGTTCCTGTGAGCAACTGAGCAGTGAGAGGGGATCATTTAACTGAGCTCCGAGGCGAGGCTCCGCTACGTCACCGGGAGGTTTTAAGGAAAGGGCATGTTTATGGGAACAGATTTCGAAAAGAGTTATACAGAATAAACTCGAGGTAGACCTACCCACTCACACACACTAGAAACAAGATAGACAGGCGGACCTATGGAAATGAGGTAAGGGGATGAGGAGAAAGAGTCATGCATCTGCTGGCGATTACACCGCTTATCGCCGACTACACGTGACGTGTGCTTATCAGTCATTCAATATCCCCCCTTTTAGGCAACTCCCTCGGCTCAGTGACCCGCATACTGTACCAGAGTCTACTTGGGCGAAACCATAAAATTAAACATGTATGATTATGATGTTCTTGTCTAAAGCCTCCCACCATTTATGTACATTAGCATACTTCTGGAACGTCACCCTCATAGCTCAACATGGAAAAAGGTCCAGGGAATCGGACAAGTTCCCGGGAGGTATAATCAACAAGACATGTCCGAAATAGAAACAAAACTTAGACAGAAAAGAAAAAAAAAAAATTAAACAAGGACAAATTCATACACGCCATCAGAATCGAATCGCTCTCGCACGAAAGACCTTCTATGATGCTCCAGGCATTTATAGACAAGGGCTCTGAGGTGAGCATTATGCCATGATCAATCGTCAGTATCGTATTATCGGTTGTCGAAAGACTCCTCCACCGCATCCCTGGGGTGAGTCGTTAAAATGTCGTCGACATCATTCGACGTTGGCAGGGAAGAAAAGAACAGAAGCAGATGGAACGATAACGCCTGGTCCATTGCATGCAATTTTGACGCCGTATCCCGTTGTTCTCAAATGATTCTTTGATCGACTGACTTGAAAGAGAATGCAAAGCCGCTAACTCCAAACTCGGTAAGGTGAAACAGACTGAAGAAAACGGTGAAGGGACCAAAACGAAGACAAAAGAGAGAAAAAATGAAAAAAGAAAAAAGAAAAAAGAATCCCAGAAATCAAGTAGGGGATATGGAACAACAGAAAAACGTGGGGGACGTAGAAACAGTAGGATGCGAGACCAACACTAATAACTGACTTCGCCCGGATCGCTTTCCACCACCCCTTCATCCCAATAGCGATCGGACAAGTCTTCTTTGCCAGACACCTGGGATCTTAGAGCAATGGTCTCGCCCTCTCCTCGTTCAATATATTCATCCTGGGTGAGCTCCTTCAAGATGCGCTGGAAATACATTCTGAGGGTCCGGAGGCCACGCAGATAACCGCGGTCGATATCATCCGGATGATGTGGGGGGCAAGGGGCATCCGGAGAAAGTTCATCTTCGCCAGTGACACAGTTTGCAAAGTCGACGATCTTCAGCTGAACATCCATGTTATTATGTCCCTCATCAGAGGTACCCCGTTGCAATGGAATTCGCTTGCTGGCACCACTCTTGTCATCCTGTGGAACCTTCTCAGGGGAAGACTGCTCGCCATCATAAAGGATCAAAAGACTGCTAGCGTAAAGCCGATACCTTTTCAGCTTTCGGATCATATTCTCTAGTTTGGACAGTTTTTCAAGGATGACAGGGATCTTCTTCGCCACGGTGGTATAGCTGACACCATCGTAGAGGAATCGGGTGAGGGCATCCTGGAATTCACGCCCTGACTTTAGATCCCGACCGAAGTACTTGTCTTCAAACGTATATTCCTGTTTCTTCACATTCCAAGATTGCATGCCGCAGAGTCGGACACCTAGCTGCTGAGAGGTTGTGGACTGGCACTTCCGTCTTTGAGATTTCTTTTTCTTCTCATTAGCTTCGATTCCGTACTGGCGTGTTCCCATTTTGAGATCGAGGACGCAAGGCTTGTTCATGCCAGCAGTGAGATCTTCTAATAGCAAGAAAAACTGCACACGTTCATCCTTTCGTGTCTGTGCCTCTTTGGGGTTGGTAGGAAGGAGGAAGCGATTGTCCTCTTTTGGTTGAATGAAAATTTGATCCTTCGGTGGCATATCGGCAGCAGAGCCATCCTCAGCTTGTACTGCATCGGCTGTACCGGCCTCCAAGGCTTCAATATTGGGTGACTTCATACTCTGAGCAGCCGTCGGCACCATTTGAGCATCCGCTTCCATGGAGAATATCTCGTCCTCTCCATCACCGCCATACCCATCATCTTCGAAGAACATGAGTTCGCCTTCTTTCTTACCCGGGCTCATGCTCCGTCGTCTTTGCAAACCACTTCCTGAATGACGGCGCCTTACCCGGCGAGACCGCGAGACAGAGTTAGAGCGTGGCTGGGACTCTTCTGTTCGAATTTGTTGGAGACGGTTATGGTTCGAGTCTAACGCGGTAGACGCTGACGATGATAAGCCGGGGCCATCACCTGTTTGTTTCATAATATCTATAGCAGCAGACCGTGGTGGCTCATTGGGGACGGATGCATTGCGACGGCTACTAGCAGTGTGATCCTCCGACAAGTTGGCCCTCCTGCGCGTAACACTGTCCGAGGACATTCTTGGTAATGTGATGTGGCCTCGAGCATGACGCCGGTGGTGGTGAATGGCTGGAGGACTGAAGACCTCTCGGAGAACCTGTTCCTGCAGCTTGCGGTTGACCGTCGTGGCACCCCAGCTAATCTTGGGCTTTTGGGGAGGAGTGCCTGTGCCGTCCAGAGATCCATTCTTCAACCTTTGTTCGCCAGTGATCGCTGTAGCACCATGAGCACATCTCTCTCGACTCATTGTTGTACCGTCCGCAGTTCTTGGCCGTTGTGGGCGAGAAAACAAGTCAGCCGGGATAATGTGCCGGTTATTTTCAAGGATCACCTTAGGAATGATTCCAGTGACTTGTTTCTGACTAAATATCCGTGGCTGATCCACGGTTTCAGTCAGACGAGAACCGTCGGCAGTTAGTGAATTGGTCCGTTGGGCACCGTTTGTCTCACCCGTGGCAGGTTCTGCATTTGCAATCTCCGTATTACCCTCTGACGTTAACTTGGAACGCTTGGGGTTTTTAGAGAAAGTAACATTCAGCACACCGATGTACCTGAAGAAAACCACGAATTAGCCAGGTGCCGCAAAGAGATTACACATTAACAGGGGTAAAACAAGATAAGCACTATATCAATATACCTTGGAAGGAACATGAGCATCTCCGGGTGTCTGCGTTCAATGCGCTCATAGAATTCATTCTCCCGGTTGTTGAGCTGTTTACACACAGCGCGCCTCGAGAAACGGAAGACGGTCGTATGGCCACCAACCTGGTGCCGGTAAGGTTTCAATTCTACCGCACCCAAAGGGGCCTCTGCGCCGTGCTTGCGTCCACGGCGCGGAATACGTTGACGTTGTGTTGGTGTCGCAGTCGGAGTCATTTCAGCCTCATCGGTCACACTCGACTCTTCGTCGCGAGTAGACATGCCACTTTCATCCGCCGAACCAAACTCCGATTCGCACGTTGAATACTCACTGCTGCGATCGGTTGTGGCGCTCGGGGGCATTTCAATCAACTCTTCTAATTGTGGAGCTTGTCTGTCTTGCAGATCACCGTGCAGAATTCTACTATCATTTTTAGATCGAAGAGATATATCCACATGATTGATTTCTTGCTCATCAGAGACGCTATGTCTCTTGGGCACTAGAACGTGTCTACTCTTCGTGGGCGATAGGTCGAATGGTTCCGCACCATGTTGACCATCCGGATAAGACTGGACCTGATCAACCTCTTCAGAAACAGTGACGCGCTCATGGGGGTAATACACAGCGGACGAAATTTGTTCATCGTCTTCATCTTCATATTGTGCAGAGCCACGGCGCCGTTCTCGATCTGTATCGGACGAAGGTGAGAGACCGGGGACCTCCTTCGAGAAGTAGTCCCTGCCGCCTTCGGTAAATTGCGTGGGGATGCTTTTGGAAAACGAAGTACCGCGAGCACCGCCTGGAGTTAGATGGAAATTGCGGATCTCCTCGAGTAAGCTGCGAGGCAAAGTTTTATAAGGCTTCCTAACATCATCGCTCACCGTGCGCTCCGACGTTTCGACCTCTGGGATCGGGGTGATCACTGGAGCATCGGCCATTGACAGATGAGATAAACTTTTCGAGCTTCGAAGATTAGAATCATCCATGGACACCAGCAGTTGAGGCTGTGAGTCAGAGAATTCCGGAAGGCGGCGAGGTTCAGAGTGGATAGCAGGTTGATGCTTGTCCAATGGTTCTAGGGAGTCATCGTGCCGTCTTCCACGTTCCTCCCTTCTTTTGCGATCCGGTGAAGTAGTATTCTCCTTGAATAGACCTAGATAATGGCTTGACTTACGGCTGCGCACATGAGACGTCGGCTCCGCGTTAGCCAGGTTTGCCTCGATCGAGTGGTCTACTCTGCCACGACGACCACGGCTCGAGCTGCGACCAATTCCAAGTTCAGGCGCAGCCTGCCGCGAGGGCTGATCGAGCTTTGGAAATGACGTTGTCTCGTGCTGGGTCTCTGCAGGCAGATGGTCTAAGGGGACCACTGAGTGGCGTTGCAGAAGAGACACATCATTGAGGGAGGAAGAGATCAAACTGCGGTTGACGAGCGACTCCTCTGGAGACTCGACAACGGTACCATTCGAGGCCGTCTTGCGCAGAGGTTGGAAACTTTCCCAGCCCGAGATGTGCGAGCTTCGTTGAGCCGTCTCGTGCTGCCTATCCAGGTCTACATCAGGACCAACGGAAAACAGTGGGGAACGACGAGTCGGTATAGCAGACGGTAATAGTGACGGAGGGAAGGAAGGATTTCTGTGGACGTCAACTTCCATGTGGGAGAGGTTGGCGATAGTGTGACGGGGGAGGACCTTGGAAGAGGGAATTGGAGAAGGAGAAGCGGATGCATTTTCGCTGGCAAGATTCAAGCTCGTGGACAGTTCATTGTCTGTGTCTCCTTCGGGCGGAAGCTGCGGCGAATTACTGAGTTCGTTATCAGAAGGGAGGTAGTGGGTAGCAAAGATGCTATCTCTCTCCGACAACTGGGGGCTGTGAAATAGGTCAGGACGAGCAGGCTTTTCGTGGGGGACGGTCGTGGCCCTTTTTAGAGCGAACCCGGCCGATGGTTTGGCCCATTGATGAGCGGTGGGGGATTCAGCACGGGAAGGAGAAGGAGCATCTTGGATGCCCTGGTGGAGGAGCTGATCCCGGGCGTGGTGGCGCGGCTGCTTGTGATGACGGCGTTCAGGCCCGTCAGAGCAATCATTTTGGGCAGACGCAACAGGTGTCACCAGGGGTCCAGACCAGGTATTTTCTGATACAGACGGAGGGCTTGACATGGGGAGGACATTGGTCGGGCGTGCACGACGACAGGAAGATCGAAGGTTGAGGCCAGAGCGGGCTGACTATGGTTGGTGCGTTTTTTTCACCTCAGGCGCAACGACGAAAAGATCAGGTAGAGGGGGTGAGGATCTGGCGTCAACGAGTTAGACAATAGAGTCACTATTGGAAAGACAGAGCAAATCAGCAGCATTTAGCCACGTTCCGAGAGAAAGGCACCTTACAGGCTGGAAATTAAGCGCAGCCACCGGAGATGATAGGCATCGGAATGGGGAGGGGGCAATGCAAGTGTTATCGGATCGGGGAGGTTTCAAGTAGTAAGGTATGTTTTGGAGATAATGATGGAATTGAGTATAAATTAATCAGGATTGGGTTTTGGGGGTGGAGAGGAGGGGTGGGAAGGTAAGGTAAAACGAGTAGCACTACGGAGTACAAGTCGTTCTAAGAGGGTAAGTAAAGCACGTCGCCCGAGGAGGTAACGTAGTAGGGAAGAGGTAAAGCACTAGAAGGAACAGTTACCGGGGAAGTGTTCTTAGTGGTAAAGAGAGTTAAGTTGCAAGGGTAAAGTCACTAAAGAAGAAAAGCAGTTGGTCGAGAAATGACGCGGATCTTCGTCACCGCCTTAGTGGGTCCCAGGGATAAAAAGCAAATGAAAAAGCAAAAAGAGAAGGGAAATAATAAAAAAAAAGAAAAACAAGTTTATTGAAGAAAAGGGAATAGCAGCGTTCTTAAAAGATACAAGAAAAAGAGAGTTTACAGCGATGTCAAGATAACAACAGGGGGGAATGCAGAACAATGACCACGGGTTTGGGTTTTGGACTGGATTCTATCGGTCTTTCTACTGCATACGAATGCGAAGACAAAGGATTGAAAAGTAAGTGAAAATTAGGAGAAAATAAGAAATTGAACTATAGGGGATCTGGAAAGGACAACAGAAGAATATGAAACTGGAGACAAAAAAGAAAAATGATCATGAAGTCACCGAAGGGGACATCTCTTGTTCCCACCTGCGCTGGGGATTGAGGAAATGAAAGAACCAATCACTGGTCATGGCAGTAGTAAGAAGAATGGGGACATTCCCCCAAAACAGAAGGGGTGGTCATCTGTTCCATACTGTTCCGGGTAATCTGATTCCCATCCAGTCCCAGGCAGTAAGGATACCCAAGCTATTGGAAACTTCTGTGGATACGCCACTTCTCTGGGGTATTACTGTACTAGTACGGGCTATCATCCAGGCCCGATAGTACTCCTAGTCTAGTCTAGCTACTTCAGATAGTTTTGCTAATACTAGTAGCTTCAACGGCCCTCGTTAGAATATCACGGTTCAGATACCACAATGTTCGGCAATCATCATTATGTGTTCAGTTTTCTTCAAGGCTTTGGAATGAAACATCTTATTTGCGTACATGATTTGGGTACATCCCTTTGCATATGATATAGGGAAAATCAAATCTTGACGACGAACCAAACGTCGTTCCAGAGGATCGGAGATCTCGGAATGCAGACCCCGTCAAATCAACAATAATTCTAAGGATGACTCGTATAACTTCAAGGGGGTTCCATTGAATTTTGCTCTTGGGCAAATAATTAAGACCCTCAAAGTTCCACGCAGCTTCCATTGGACACCTTGCGTGCTAGGGTCAGTATAGGTAGCAATTAAGTCTTAGTACTCAAACTTGCGGTCACCCACGAGACTCATGAAATTACTTCACTCGTCATTCAACGAACCGCCCCTTAGAATCTAAATATTCCGATTACTATCCATAACGTAACGGTGATAATGGGTGATATTCCATCTCCATTCCTTCCATGCCGCTTCATCTCCACATCCCACATGATCGGATTAGCCCCAACCTGCCAATCATCGAGCAACGTGATCGACTTGCTTGGCCATGGTACCTTCCGGCATACGGATGATAAGGCATCAACATTTCTTGAAACCCTTGGGTTCACCGTCTTATCTATATACCATGGAACTAGACATACCATCCTGGTCGATTCCTTCCTCCTTGCAGCCGGAGTCTCCCCCGTTTCTCCCGCTTTTCCTTTCAAGCAGACCACTTGGTTGAGTTCCCAACATAACTCTATGCCAAGTTCTTATACCTTAGGGGGTACCTTCAAGGCTTCCGGCGAGTAGCACCACATCTAGAAATTGACCAATGCGATGCCGTTTACCCGCGCCTCGGTAGGACATGGCTGACTCCGTGGATGATCATCCGTGATGTGCAAGAAAGGGGAACCCTACCATATTTGTCAGAGCCCAACGCCCAGACGGCTTCCTCAGTGACACGGCTTTCTTGGTCTTTAACGGACCGTTTTCCGAGAGTAAAACTCAAAGTCTTGGTTCTCCAGTCATTGAGCTTTCCATTACCAAATCCAAAAGTAAAGGAATTCCACCAGCTGAGCGAAGCCCTTCCACGTGATCCCATCAGTCACTTACTGTGGATTCGAGTCATTCTTCGGGATATCAACGCTTTTGGAAGTAGTTCCCTGTGTCCAGCTTTGCTGGTGAATTATCCAACAACTGGAATGTTAGTCTATCAAGAGACCAGCGGAACCAGAACAAGCCGTGGGAGGAATCTCGAAATATGTGTCAAAAAACATAAAACCAACCGAGGTCTACAGACTCCAACCATGGTTATTAAAAGATCGATCACCTGACACCGTATCCTGCTGGCTGAATATTAGGATTTCATCATTCAGAGTGGATCTATCGATTTGTATTATATATTATCGCATTGGCCACACAGTAGTTAGTTCTATCGGGCAGTGGTATAGAACACCAGTATGACGGATACTTCCCCTTGTATCAGCTAACTTACCTCGAAATTGGACTTGTCGGCATTATTGCCCATAGGTCTAATGTTCTAGCTAATCATTGACCTGGCTTTATACCAAACACAATACCCGTTCCTGTTCTCAACAGGTGCTCTCAATACCTAGTAGGATCAGAATAGTATCCTCGCTCATTACAGCACATTGAATGGCCATATCTTTCATCGCTCCGCAAGAAAAAAAAGTGCTTTCAAGGAGCTATAGATCAGTCAACACTGGGTAGGAATAGACTAAGTATGTCTTGGTACGCGAATCAGAAATACAGCAGCGATACTTTCTCCGTAGCGTATAGACAAATGGATATATAGTTACGACTTCAGTTCATTTTCAAAACTGGGCAACTGTGACGTTTATGCGATAAGTTCCTCGCCAATTCCACAGGAGCCCGCTGACAGTAATGAACAGTCACATTGCATATACTGAGTAAGACAATTCATTGACCTCAACTCAGTCCTCACATCGGCTAATTAACTCTGTTGACCATCACTAACTGTTAAGTTAAACGCAACCATGCTTTGAGGGAGGTGGCGCATTTTGTTAATTTTCGTTCTGCGCCATGGATTGCTGAGCCTCCGCCATTGACGAGCTTTCGTTTGTCTACTCCTTATATACCTCAGGTAATCGTCCTACCATATTCGACAAAGCAGATATATTTCATATCGATCCTAAGATATCAAAAATGGTTTCTAGTTCTTGTTTCTCTGACTCATTGATCTACAGAGTTCAGATCGACTCGCCAACTATTCTCCATGATCGGCCGAGTCATGCGCTTGATATAGGTAACAAGCTCTGCTCCATCTCAAATATACACCGAAAAAGTCACCTCTGGAAGCTGTTCTCCACCTCGGCCAGGGTTTGAATAACAGCCACCATATTGAACTTCCAATGATAATCAACCCGAGCTTCATAGCGATCCAAGCGATTTCAGCGCATTACACAAACCTATTAAGCCCTATTGGCTCTAAATGCACTTCTCTTTGGACCGTGGCTAACCCAGGGACTGTCCTAACGCAGACAGGTTATACGAGTTAGGATCAAATATATTTAAATTCCATACTTGTTTGCCGTGAGACTCAGTGTCGGGATATGTACAACTGGACAATTTAATGGCTACTTCAGACCTCGCATTGCATCTTATAATATGTTGCTAGCGAGGCAGGGAGTTTTTCATCTAAAGCTCAGTCCAGTAAACTCCTAAAGCCGTCGGTAGAGTGCATGGCCAAGTCAACTGTTGCTATACTGTTTTCATGGTTACAGAGCTACAATTTGACGGTGATGCAATAGCACCTTCATACAATATATAATGACTAGAGTAGTCTATTCAGTCCTTACGAAGTGATGTCATCCAAGCAGTTGACAAGTTCCGACACACTTGACATGACGGCGAAAGGGAAAGTAACAAGTAACGTCCACACATCATGGCTTGTACAGCCTATGGAGTAAGTATGGATAGTATTTTGTTACATAGGTACTAGTTATAGCGCAACTTATCCATACTTGACTGGAAGATAAGGTCTGCGATGAACCGGCCAGCATGCCGATCCATGCCATCTCAGAGGCTGTTCTGCTCTGCTGCTTTGTTGTTCCTGGTCCGGTAGCCACATCTATATTTCTAAGATAGACTAGCTATGCAGATTATCAGTGCTTGATTTCACTATTATATGATCAGAACGGTATTCATATGCTAAGCAAGTAGATTACATCTTGGTTATAATGCGGAATTTAAACAAGAGGAACCCGAGACGTAGATGGTGGATGTAGTGAATTGATGCTAACTGGGCTTCTTCGGAGGTACGAATGCATACAGAACTCAGGTATCGATACTTTTAGAGACCAAGGAACAGGCGACCTGGTCTCTTCGGAGATAACGTGGATAAAGGATTAGGCGCAGCTGTTGAAGCCATTTGAATCAACCTCAGCGCTCTTTTTT
>NW_015378540.1:0-23315 GCF_001204775.2 Aspergillus nomiae NRRL 13137
CCCAAAGTATTTTCCCGCGTCTAAAGATGGGGTTCGTCACTTGTTAGTGGTAAGTACAGTCGCAAAGAGAGGGACAGTAAAAAAAAAAAAAAAGAAATTGTAATTGTAATCGGTCTCTCCCGTACGTCCGTTTGTTCCTCTTACCTCAGGCACTGTTCTTTTAGTGGACTTCAGGGCTTCTGTGGGGGGGGAACATGAACCACCGTTTTCGTTGCCTAGAATTGTAAAAAGAAAAAGGAGAACAAAAAAAAGAGAGAGTAAAAAAGAGTCTATTCATGAATCTCTGGTTCAATAAATCTCTGGATCTCCCCGTTCCCTTTTATATCCCTCGATGTACAAGAAAGTATATAATGCGCAGTACTATACACTATACTTGGTCCAGGTAAAATATGTAGGTATCAACAATTACAGTGTATTTCCATGAGCAACAATCTTATCGGCTGGACTACCGTTTGTAGTAAGAACATGTCGACGTCTTCAGCACGAACTGCGCCAGTTCTGTATTTTGCTCGACAGATACCCTGGACGAAAAAGGTGATGCTTACCTGTTCAACGATTGTGAACCAAGCACTACGCGACCACGTTGCCGAGATGTCTATCGCTCCGCGCTTCCCCTCCATGGCGTAGTCTCACAATCTCGGTACGTGCATCTTCTTCCACCAAATCCGTCCAAGTTCAAGTACCGACGTATAGATATCACATTATGACCCTCACTGCGCCAATCCTAGCCGCGAGACCGGTCCTCTTTGAATATGCAAGGTAAACGTTACGGCCAAACAGGACCGCAGGTGATCTTCCCAGCAAAAGCAAAGATGCAGAACCAACCGTTCGCCGACCAATAATTAAAAAACGACCTCGTCAATGTACAATTGAAGCGATTTGAGTGAGACGGGCGTATCGCGCAATATAATGGAGGGGCTTATGGAGGGGTAGCCTGTGATCCTTGCGTGGGTTATTCTACCTAGAGGAGAACCCCTCTATTGCCCAAATTGCGAGCCATGTAACTATACAGATTGGGAAAAAAACACCCTGTATCATTGGAGAGACATGGGTCGTACAGCAGAACAATTGAATGCTAACAACGACTTTCAGTGATGTCATGTGCCTGGATTTCTCTGTAGAGATCGATCATCGATGGGACACTATTTCTTGTTCTAAAGTATTTCTCAAATCACGGATCCTGATATCAACAATACATACACCGGTTATGCGGAGTATATAGAATGCTGATCATTTAGAAAATTTTGACATTTTTACTTTTGGTTCCTGTTTCCCCATTCCTTTTCATTAAACTTTATTTCCATTCTTTGTCGTCCTCAATGTTATGCGACAGGAGGATCAGGAGTCATACCAGTACATGGATACTCTTACCTGAGGCATGCATATAAAGGTACTGTGTCTCCAATGTATTGATTTTACATACCAGTGGGGCACCTGTCAAAGCAAGTCTAACAATATTACACGCCCGGACAACAACAGGACACAGCGAACCATAGCAACCACAGTTCATACAATTGGGTTGATCTAGTTGAATTTCTCTCGAATACACTTGACTAAATCCCCCCTCCATATTCCCCAATGGCTTGCCAATTACGTACTATAAATTAACAGATACGGGGACCTTTGTAATATATGTAGTACTCACGTGCGGTGAATCAATGACAATGAGCGGTTTCTGTAAAACCACCCATGTTTCAATCGGGCCGGGTAACTGAGAGTCGCATTTCCTCGAAAACATAGTTTCCACATAAATTTCTTCATCCATTACCAGAAGTGGTATGTCTCCGTCACAGTGACATCCTAATCAAATATTTGGTCTGGTCGGGTTTAGCGCTGATACTTGCAGAAAGTGATAGGCTATGTGCTTCTTAATAGACTAGTAATTTAGAAACCAATCTAAGTGATACCGCAATTCCGTACTGGCCTAATTTTATACAGATCGGTATATTCGGAGGCCCAGGAAAGCCACACGTGATCGATATACGCATTCGCATGTCCTTCCGGCGTATGCCGTGGGGATGAAGGTTTCTGTTCCTCACATCCCACTGCATAACCCGTGCACCAATGGTAGCGGCCGTAGATGCCGAGGCGGAAGAACGAGGTTCCTACCCTACCCATGCGGTTAGCCAGTTCAAAGGAGGGAAAAAAGGGAATTCTGCCAGGTGAACAGTCGCTTAGCGCAAGGTTATTAGGGCTGAGGCTTGCGGCCAAAGGGGATTACTTGTTCGGAATTCTTCGGATCCGCTGTGTTCAGTGGATGTGCGGCCGAAAGACCCGGGATATCACATGATCGCTCATGGAGATCGGATTAGTCAAATCTTGATGGTCTGGATTCTATTTCCGGAATGCCGATAGGTCATATCGTTCGATTATTATGGATATACATGGTTCTGTACGTATCGTATCGTGTAGTCATTACATAAGTCACATCGTCAAACACTACCAATGTCTCACACCGATCAACACCTGTTCATTGGGGTTCAATTCGATGGATGACTGCGAGCTGGTGACCAGTCCCAAACGCGTGAGGACCTGCCACACCAGTTTGCGCTTTAGGTTCTCGCGCACTGAAATCTTCTCGAGGGCATCCATCCCATTGAAGTACTTAATGTAGACCGGCCACAAGTCCTTCATTGCGGTTCGCAGCCCTGCATATTCCGGGTCGTTCTCGTCGATGTTGGCGCGTCCCCTCACAGCGAACCTGGGCTGTTTAGGGAATCGTGAAACGATCTCATCGAGCCACCGGGACTCTAGCGGCGGGGCACGATGGGGGAACAGAATCAAAGATGCCGTTCTCAGGGAGGTGTCATGGTCGAGGAGAGAATGCGAGAGGTCTAGTTTGCTGTCAAGCTTATACCGACCAGGCATTGGCGTTTCCTCGCCGCTGTCTTGACTTGCGAGCGAGGACGATGAAGACGAGCTAGCATCATCGTCGTCATCCTCCGATGTATCGCCATTGTGCTTGCTATTGCCTGAGAGTATGGACGATCCTTGTTTGCTGAGGTATTTGTCCACTTCCTCACGTCGAAGAGCCCTCTCCACTGCCAGCTTAATCTCTGGAGACACTTTGACTCGTGCAAACGTTCGGAGTTGAGTAACCCATCCTCCCCGTAATAACCATGCTAGGATCGCAAAATAGGCCTCTTTGTGGTCTTTACTCGGAATAAAGCTCCCGTAGGGTCTAGGCGTTCCACTCAGCGCTGACAGCATCTTCGGTAGACTGGGAAGGGTTGGAAACGCCAATTGGTACGCAGCCGTCGCCACTTCTAGTTTGCTGAGATCACAGTTCGGAGAGACAAAATACACATCCCGCTGGTGGAGTGGCGGGATGGCGCGTGCGCGCCTCCAATACACGAGATGGCTCGCCAACATTTGTATGGTGGAAAGCGGTATGCCTGACAAAGCAGATATTTGGGCAAAAGATTTCGTTGGCCTTGAGCATCGAATATAGTGAGCAAGGGCGGGAGCTAGAGCACCTCCTGACGCTTCTACGTCCTTAAGGATTGTGGCCTCGTCACTAAGCAAAAGTAACGCGAAGTGTTTAGCTAGCACCTGATGCGGAGCAGTGGCTTCATCAGCGGTGGGGTCATCAGCAGGTGTAACACTATCTGCTGTCGTAAGCCAGAGGCCTGGGTACGCTTTGTCGCTTGGCCCAGGGAGATAAGGCGTCGAGGTAAGAGGTGGGATTTGAAGCGAAATAGATACGTCCGGGCTCAGCGAAACGGAAGCGATCTTGGACGCTGAAATGTTACTGTAGACTGTGTATATTGCCCTTGCTAGGGAAGAATGGTGTATGAGTTCAGAATAGAGCGAATTGACAGACGTCCCTGTAAACATTAGCGCCAGAAGTCCCATTCGAAGCCAATTAAAAACCCAACAACTTACTTGTTTCTTTCGCCTTTTCCTTGATATGCGAAATATGCTGAGCTTCCCGCCAGACGTAGTCCGTTCGCGCCTGCTCCCACTTCAGTGCTTTAGCAAACTTCTTGATGATGTTATCATAGATCTCTCGGATGCGCATGGAGTATTCCAACAGCGGCGGGTCCAATACAAACACCACATTGAACATGGTCATCGAATCCTTATCGTCACCATCCAGCAATTCACTTAGCGTCCGTGAGCTCTTGATGCTTCCCATCGAAGCCCGTTGAGAATCTGATGGCGCCATTGTATGCGGGCTCAAGGTTTCCGTCGAGGCAGAGATAGCCTCATCGGCATCATCGCGGGTATCCTCCGGCGATTCATTATGGCCCAGTTCGCCCCCCTCCCACTCCGGTTTGGTCTTCTTCTTCTTCCTTCGCTGTTTCCGCCAAGTCCCATCCTCTCGAACAAAGACCGGCCACCCAACAAACGCCAGATCATTGATTCCGACCTCAAACCGCCGCTTATGCCACGACCGAGACGGGCTCAGCAACTTCTCCCAAACATCAGCCTGTAATCCAAGCAGCGACTCCCACGGCTGCCGGAGCCCCCCTCCTGAACCCCCCGCGCCATCCTCTTGTCTATCCGACCCGGCCCCGGGATCATCCTCGACGTCCGAATTGCCCGCACGCTTCCGCATCCCACGAGCCGACCCTATGGACCCAGCTCGCTGCGAGTCCCCTCCAGGCGAAGCAGCCATGGAACCATGATCGTCGAGACCAAAATTACTCCACCGTCGCCCAGCCGACAAGGCGCTTCCGGCGAGATGTGTTGAGCTGGCATTCTGACTCTGGGCATGCGACTCCTCCTCGTCTTCATCGGACGTCGACCCGGACTCTTCGCTGGAGCTGGACTCGTTGCTCTTGGAGGATTTGGCGCGTGAGGGGCGACGGCCTTTGGGTGCTGGGCGGAGTCCGTTCTCACTGAGGGGGTTGGGGGGATAATGGAACACGAAGCGAGGGCCGGCGCGGGAGCGCACGATCAAGATAATCGCGACCAGACATGGGTCTGGCGGTCGTGCGATTGACGACATTCGTGGAGGTACGAGGTAAGTGTGAGGGTTTGGGGGTGCTGCGTTAGTTTGGACTTTAAAGCTAGGGTGACGGATGCGCTCATTGGGTTGTCATCCGCTGGGAACTCCAACTGGCTTTCCCCGCATGGATTCGCGTCAATTGGCTGATCTACATTGCTTAACTTATCAACCTCCAATGCATGGCGAATGTATGGAATGTCTATGACTTGGTTTTATTTGAGTGGACGTATTGTACAAACCGAACTAGATATATACACAACAACCCGCCAACGCCCAGGAGAACAAGAAATATCTTAAACATCAGACATGGTATCATACAGCTTCACCAAATTCAACCAACCTCACGACTTCTCATTCGTATTTTTGCCTTCTTTGTCGAAAATAAGTCCCAAGTTCTTGAAGTCGTCTGGTGCCATCAGGTTCCTAAACCAGACGTCCGTTAGCCACCATGGAGTCTCCATACCTACCCAAGTTCTGGCACGTACTTATCCATCCGGCAAGCCAGATATCCCTTTGCCAGTTTCCGGCACTCTTCATCGTTGACGCCGCGCTGGGACTTGATACATTTCAGGTAACCGGCGATGAGGTGTTTGCATTCGCCTTAATCAATTAGATATTAGCACAGTTATGTTTTCCGGTTTCGAAACGATCGCAGATAACCTCGTCGACACCCCGGCGGCTCAGAAGATCGAAATCGAGATGGTAGATAGACGTAGGCTCGATCGAAGAATTAGGAAACCATACCTTCATGGTCAAGTGGGAAACTGCCGCGCTCGGGACTGCATTACAGGTTAGCCTTCAACTTTCGAAACCATAGCTTCTACGGATGATATTGCGTGACTTCATGCGCCAGGAAGAATGAAGGAACTTGGGAAACTCACGGAGTGGGCTTGGTGGGAGTGACGCCGGTGCCTGGAGCTCCGAAACCCATTGTGACTTTTCTTGTATTCGAACAGGGAAATCACGAGAAAGAGAGGAAGCAATTGAGAAATGATTAAGCCGACAAAATTGAAGGTGTGGAAATAACACGGCCACGGGACTTTGATGGTATGGATTGGGAAAACGGCGCCGTCGGTCTCCGACTCCAGTTGGAGCAAACGGTGCAAACTTACCACTTAGTGACAATAATTCATGGATGGAATGTATACGATTTTCAGACAATTTCAGACACGCTGGAAGTTGTAATTCTGTATACACATCTGCAAGGTTGCCGTAATGAGGTTGTTTGTATTTTATGGTACGTAGGCGCTGCTAGATGAGAGTACCTTGCATGTTAAGTATGCTACAACCCTCCAATTCTGCGCCGCATTCTATTACTAGTAGTCATTGAACCCGTAACTGCAGTGCTGCATGGCATCTGCCTCCCCTGTCTCCTGTAGAAATGCATGTACGCTAGCCAGGGGGCCCTTGCGAAAAACATATTCCCGGGGATGCGGAAATTTTGCTCCAATCCGGGCATTGTAACCATTAAATTCAGGGCTGGGATATTCATTACTAGGTGACTTGCACAATAGCGGATATTGGGTTACATCTGCTGCACTTCTTCCTGCTTGGGATGTTCAGCAATCAACAGGGATTTATAATGAACTCTATTAACTACAATGTGAAATACTACAAAGATGGCATGTTACGAGAAAGATAATGTTCACAAGGCAAGATTTGTATTGGGGTATCATAAAGTAGCTAAACTCATTCCATTTGCGTAACCTGCGTTTAGCTGTCAGCCAAGCCCACAACACATCTTGATGTGACAAAAGACAGATAGTGTGGTGATATCAGTTCTCCAAGGTGAAAATTTTTTTTCTTCAATGATGTTCAGTAAGAACACAGCGAAATAATTGTTGCTCATCATAGGAAAGCTGGGGCAAGGAGATGCAGGGATACTCACTCTTTGAATCTTGCTGGTTTACACGACTATAGTAGCAGAAAATCCTACATCACGAAGCCAGTCAGCACATATCAAAAGAGTGTTATGTGTGATTCAAAAGTGTGATGTGTCAACAATAGTCAGGCTAATGAATGTTAGCGGAGTGATACTTGTACACAGTAGCATATCGAAACTCACCTCATTAAATCAGAATTTTTGTAAAATGTTCATACCATGCAGAGCATGGATCACACAGTGTGAATAATAAGATTCATCATATAAAGTTGACTGGGTTGGGTGTGCAACAGAAGCAACAGAAAAATTGGAAAATACCTGAAGACTTGTTAGTATATTGCAAGTCCCACGAATGGCAACCAAAGAAGGATAAGCCGAAAGCTCAGGTGACGAGTTCTCAACAAGTAGTACACCGTCCTACACCCGCAGAGTTTGTACGCTCTGCTTTTGATGGATGCAGGTAGATGTATACGTTATGTCCGCCCGTTCGTTCATGGTTTCTTCATTGGAATCGAACAAGAAAATGGAAGAGATTTGTTTACCTATTGACATTCTGTTAGTCAATGATCATGCAAGTTAAACTTGTTGATAGTAGCAAAGGTTGTAGTGTATGTCAGACAAGGCTGAAACTTGAGTTATACACGAATTCCACATGGTGATTAAGTTTGAGGAATGCCATAGCGTGTCATAGAGTCATCATTCGAGGGGAGAAAAGGACAAGAAAAAAGAGGGAAGTCTGTTGCATACCTTTTACAATACTATGAAAAATATTCGATTTGAGGAGAAAGTGAAGTCATCCTCAAAATTGGATGTACACTACACAAGACATTCTCAAGAATACAAGATCATGATTTGTAACTTGAGACGCCAAGGCAATGCTCAATCCATGTTGTTGTTGTCGCTGAGGTGTAAAGCTGGGAAAGTTCAGAGAAAAAATTGTTGTGGGTGGGACGAAGTTTTATAGGTGGAGAGCTTGGACCAACGGTAAGCGGGTTTAACCCAAAGCGTTGTTTGCTGCAAAGACAAACACAATTTTGTACCCTAACAATTACAATTGAATATCCATGATGGTACGGAGCACAACTGAAGTCTTTACAAACCCAGCGCTAGTTTCTAAATAGATGCGTTCAAAAACTCCTTAAACAGTCTGAATCATTTGTAGACAGTGAGCTCTACTGGCCCTCGCTGCAACAAATAACTCTTTGTATGCTATGGAAAACCCTCAATAGATCACTGCTATGGACCTATGGTTTAACAATATCGTGGCTAATTGGCATTTTAACACCGAGTAGATAAAATGTATTCAGAGACGGAATATGTTATTTCCTTTTTTTTCTTTTCTGCTAACCCAACTTTTCCCGATAAAGAGCAGACCATAACAAGCCGTTGGTTTAGCAGAACAGCAACAATCTATACGACAGAAGTTCTATGTTCTAACAATGACGGCAATAAAGTCTCAAGCGTAACTCAGGAATCACTTGCTGGTCGAATCGGGTGAAGCTGCGCAACTGGAAGACCGATGCTGATTCCTGCCCTTCTCCCTGAATAGCAACAACCTTTGAATGAGGACAGTTCTCCCCAGCACATTTGAAACCGAGTGCGTCATTTGATAGACTTGCCCGGTGGTGGCAGGCTTTTCACGTGCAGCAAAAGTCGTTAAATATATACACAATACAATATATGCAATAGAACAAAAGACAAGGAATGGATATGAGTGGCCACAAAAGACAAACGAATAGAGATTTAAATGACAAGGTGGAAAAGAAGAACAAGGAGGGTAACCGAAATGAAAGTCTATTAGCATGTTTCAATTCTATATCAAGCGGAGACCTTGGTTGCCTTGAAGTCATCGCTGAACTCATAGTCAATATACCCTTCTGGTGTCTGTCCGTACATACTGGCGGGATCGTACGAAGCGAATGGGATGTTTTGTTGTACCCTGAAGGCGAGGTCGGGATTAGAGATAAACGGCCGGCCGAAAGCAATTGCAACGTCATTGCTCTTATACTTAGCGTCTACCGCTTCTTTAGCTGATTCATGATCGTAACCTCCGGCTAGGATGACGGGGCCTGCATTGCCATAGGCATCAAGCAGGAACTTGGAGCTTTCTGCTGGGTCCTTGCTATCGGACTCACAAGCATGCAGATACGCCAGCTTGAAGTCTGCCAACTTGGAAACAAGGTCAGAGAATTGAGGGATCGGATCGGCCATGCGCATGCCCTGGTATTGGCTCCAAGGACTTAGTCGAATAGCGGTACGGTCATTACCGACTGCATTGACAACGGCTCGGGTGACCTCCACCGCGAACTTGGATCGCTTTTCAAGACTGCCGCCCCATGCATCAGTCCGCTTGTTCGACACGTCTTGAATGAACTGGTCGACAAGATAACCATTCGCCCCATGGATCTCTACCCCATCAAACCCGGCGCGAATGGCGTTCTGGGCCGCAGTTGCAAAATGCCCAATGGCCGCGTGGATCTCCTCTTCGCGCAAGGCTCGTGGATGGTGCATTTCGTCACTGAATGCGCTTTGCATCGGTACATCGCTGCTAGAAACTACATCATATCCTTGAGCCTGTAGAAACCGGGGGTTTGCTGCGCGCCCAAGCGCCCAGAGCTGCAGGTAAATGTGTGACCCTTGTGCGTGAACGGCCTTGGTAACCTCTTTCCAGGCTTCGACCTGGGCATCGTTGTAGATTCCAGGCACGTTGGAGTAACCACCGTGTGCGGGAGTGATCACAGTGGCCTCAGTTATGAGTAGGGTCCCCGGAACGCAAGACCGTTGCTGGTAGTACTCTTTTACTGACGGCAGGGGTCGGTGGTGCTGATCGGCTCGCAAACGGGTCATGGGTGCCAGGGCGATGCGGTGGCTCAGAGCCATGCGGCCGACTTTCAGAGGAGTGAACAATTTCGACATGATCTCAGTGTATTAATGGTACTTCCCGCGTATCTCACGATGATTCGAGATTAGTCTGTAGCGAGATAGCCCGCATTTTATATACCGATCCCGACATTCCCATCGAGCCATCCAAGGCTTCCCCGGTACAGTTTGCATGAATCTTCTATTGGCCGACCAGCCAGGGGAACCGTGGACGTTTAGCCACCAGAACTGTTTTACAAAGCATTTGTCAGTCAAGAGATTAAATTGTTGTAGATTGTCGGTTCGTCTGTGGGGCGCGGGATAGAGTGTACCGGGCCCAGGATTGGTCGACGATTACCCACTTTGCGGACTATCTGTCGAATAACCCTAACAGAGAAAAAGTAGGCCTCCCTGACCCAAGTATGTCGTGATGATCTCCCTGCCATGCTATGAAGTAGCGCGCTTAGATATTACGAATCTCGGCTTTAAAGATGCCGGACTGCCCGATTGATTGATAAGCCTTGGACCGGATATTGAGCATTTCTACCAACAGTCCGGACTCTCTGGATAAGACTACGGGCTGGAAAAGAGGGCAAAAACAGGAGCATTACACGCAAACATGTCTCTCACTTCCTACTCAACTCCCCTGCGAAACGGGACTATTCTCTTCCATGAGGGCTAGAATATCTGATGGCTCAAAAGCCACGACATACTCATCGAAGGGGACATAATCAGCGAAATCTGACAGAACTTGGTCGCCCCCGTCCGGCTGCAAACAGATCGACTGTACAGCCAAAATCATCTCCCCGAGGTTCATTGATGCCCATCATCACTTATGGCAGAGTCAGGTCCGTCCAACTAGACCGCGGTATATTGTGAGATACATGATCCGTTGACCTATCAACAGCTCAAAGGCCGCCACGGCGACCAGGGCTTCATGGAATATATGGCTTCCGGTGTGGTCCGGTCCTTGTCTATCCCGCTGTTGGGCTATGGGCTAAGGACAAAGGGAATCTCCAATCATATAACCACCGGCCAGAAGACATCTTCTGGGGCCAGCTGAGCGGTGTCACCACCGTCGTCAATCACGCGCACATGACATACTCCCCCGAGCATGGTAGGTTTGAACACCGGCACAGTCTTGTTTAGTTCAAATAGACTGATCAGACACTCCATTTTCGTTAGCCAAGCAAGGAATCAAAAACATCAGTATCTTCGGGAATCCTATCAGTCTTCTGCTACACATCGATCCGCCGCATCCGAGAGTGGTCATCAACTGTAGAGGTCGACAACGAGTTCCTCCTCGAGTGGTGGCTATAGACGCTTGAATTCCTGGTAGTAGCTGCACCGTTCGGTGATGGGCGGGTGAGCCTCTGTCTCGCGGTAGACTTTGATGTCCCCTACGACAGCGTGGTCGACTTATGGCAAAAGACCCAGGTCCTGGGGATAAAGCTCCTCACTACGCATTATGTTGCCGGGTTTATGCCAAGTACGTGGACCTGAACAATGCCCTATTTCTCTTGGATTGAGCTAATGGACTGGCTAAAGACGCCATCCAACTCCTATCCTCCGCCAGCCAGCTAACATCGCGAGTACTAATATCTTACGGAAATGGGATCTCTGAACTAGACGCCCTCACGCTGAAACCTCAGGACGCCTTTGTCTGCAGCACGCCCGAAACAGAAATGCAAATGGGCCTTAGCGATCCAGTTGCCTTCCTCTGTGATTTCAAATCACACACCTGCGTTGGGGTCGACTGCCACTCGAACAATTCCTCGGACATCCTCACCCAGATCCGACTGATGCTGCAACATACCCGTGCCATTCGCAATACCCATGCCCTTCAGAGCAGCCAGTATCCCAGTGTTGATGTCCATCTTCAAGAGGCGTTTAATCTGGGCACGATCCAGGGGCGCTCAGGCTTTTAATATGGAAACGCAGATTGGGAGTCTGGCGGTGGGTGTTGTTTTTAACACATTGTCGCCGGGTATCGTTGTACTGCGGAGGGGAATCCTTTGGCGACGGGTTTGTCGCATGCGAGTGTGCGTGATGTTGAGAGGGTTATTGTTGATGGGTGTATTCTCAAGGAACGGGGCGTTTTAAGGCCAGTGGAGATTCGGGATGGGTTGGATACCGATGATATGACGATCACTGGTTGGAAGGATATTTCTAGGCAGCTGTTAGAGAGTCGTGAGAGAGCTCTGGAGAGAGCAATCGGACAGGATATCGGTGCTGGGATTGCAGCGCTCCGGGGGGTATAAGGATACTGTTATATGTTCTGGTGGACTTTTCAGGCTGCCAAGCTGCAAGCATGATATTGAGCAGCTATAGCAGTTTCGCAAATAGATAGACAAAACGTTATACCCTCTGCTTAGCAATTACATTCCTCATGCGAAACATCCAATAGAGTATCTAACTCTTGGAAAGCAATATCCTTCGTCTCTGGAAGGTAAAAATAGCACTAAAATTTACACAACACCGCACCCCCGGGTTCAACTATCACTGGGCCCTTGGTCTAAGATACCATGAACCATGGATGGGCGCAAGGTCCACACTGCTAGGTAATTGGGGCGTGGGTTGATGTCGATGCTTCAATGATAGACTGGCACGTGACCAGCTTACCATTCAGCATAAGTTCTGCTGAACTACTGTTCCTTGTCTTTAGCTATTGTTTCATGGGGGAAAGTAAATATAGACCAGTCAATGCTCCAATAAGTAAAACTTGATGTAATGAGAGAATTGAGCGGGTGGGACTGCCTATGTGCACAGTAAATACGCCTGAAACATAAATCCCTTATCCAGGCGACATCAATGATGTCATATTATTGACAACGCGAGTCTTGACAGTTCTTTACAGTCAGTTAATGGAATAGTAATGGAGCTTCTAGGAGTCGCTAGAAGCAATGGGAGAATCACCCCATATTACTTCCTTCCCAGTTCTAGCTTGTTACGTACTGATTGTGGAGCTGCTATCTTGGTTCACCGCGACGTCATCCTATCCACCGACAGGATTAATATTGGGTGCGTCAATTTGACGTCGACTGGTAGGCCAATTCTCCTATTAAAATGGACATTCTCGACTTGATTTTCTCCAATATGTAAAATATATATAGAAGGCATTGTCTCTTTGTCGACTATAAAACAACAGGAGCCCAACCCTACCAAATCATTTCAGAAACAACCACACCCTTCCAGAATAAAATGACTCAGTTCAAGCTCAACACTGGCGCAGAAATCCCTGCCATTGGATTTGGCACCTGGCAGGATGCCGAGGCACAAGAGAATGCCGTAGCTGAAGCCATTAAAGCCGGATACCGCCACATTGACACGGCACGAGTGTGAGTTCATGACCGACAGCTTCGCGAACATTAACTCAGTCCTGACAATCGATAGTTATGGAACCGAGAAAGCTGTAGGAAAAGCCATCAAGAAGAGTGGTGTGCCCCGTGAGGAGCTATTCATTACGACCAAGCTCTGGAACAACAAGCACCACCCCGATGACGTCGCTCAAGCCCTTCAGGATTCGCTCGACGATCTGGACCTAGAATATGTCGACCTTTACTTGATGCATTGGCCTGTGGCATGGAAGCGAGGAGATGAGCTTTTCCCCAAGGAGAATGGAAAGCCGGCTGTCATAGATGTTAACTTCGTTGATGTATGCCTCCACATCGGCAGCGCTCTGAATTTCAAAGCTGCATGACTGACTTCCAACCACAGACGTACAAAGCAATGGAAAAGCTGCTATCCACCGGAAAGGTCAAAGCAATTGGCGTCTCGAACTTCTCCAAGGCTGACATGGAGCATCTGCTTAAGAACACCTCGGTCGTGCCCGCGGTGCATCAGCTAGAGGGCCACCCATGGCTGCAGCAGCGTTCGTTCGTCGACTGGCACAAAGAGAAGGGCATCCATGTCACTCACTACTCTCCCTTCGGAAATCAGAATGAGCTCTACAGCCGTGGAGGTACTATTGGCAAGTTGATTGATGACCCGGTACTGGTGGAGATTGGCAAGAAGTACAATAAGAGCTCAGCTCAGGTTGCTCTTGGTAAGTGCTGTGTGCTTAAGATCGATATTAATTGTGGAACATACTAACTATTCCTTGTAGCTTGGGGTGTTACACAGGGCCATTCGGTGCTTCCTAAGTCCAAGACTCCCTCAAGAATCAGGGACAACTTGGCAGGAGACTTCAAGTTGAGCGATGAAGATATGCAGAAGATTCATGGAATCGATAGGAAACTTCGTTTCAACGACAGCAGCTCTGACTTTGGTCGGGACTTCTTCTCTGACTTGGATGGAAAGAAATGAGCTGTTAGGGTACTCACATTGAGCTTTGAGAATGATTGAATGACTACCTTCCTGATGCTGCCAATATAGTTACATAATACAAGTCTCGGTTGCCGTATAAAGTCCTGATAAACGACATCTTGTTCATATCATCCTTTTATTAAGCTTGCCTATGTCAAAGCTTCAAACTATATAGGTAATGTAAATTAGTTTTGATACGACCTGCCATATGAGATTGATTTCCGTAGGTGTCTCCATAGAAGTCCAAAGCTTCTTTCCAAAGCTCTTCCGCACTCTGAAATTCCGAAGCTGCACATACACCTAAAGCCATTTTATGCTCGCCTTCCACCATGAATGCTGAAGCTAGCTCGTCCACCACGCGCATAGTGTCTGGATGGCGACGACCCCACCATTCAGCATAAAGAAAAATAACATCCTGCAGCAAGCTCTGCGCTATGCTGAATTCACCAAGTTGGGTATTGGCCTTTCCAAGATTTACCTTGGTGGACACTATGGTTGGATGGGATTCGCCCAACACTCCTCTTTGGCTGTCAAGAATGTGGGAGAAGATATCAGTTGCTGCAGCTACTGAGCCTTTTCGTAGAAGAACCTCTCCCATATCGTTTAATATGCGAATATAAAGTCGCTTCCGTTCATCCTTCGTCAGACCGTATTGGCTCGGCGTATGCCGAGCAAAGTGAGATGCTGCCTTGCGCAAGTTTTCTTCAGCTTCCTCTAGTCTACCAGTCATCATGAAGGCCACAGATTTATTGTAAATGATAGACATTGTTATGTCAGGCGTTAGACTGCCAAGCTGACTCCTTAGGCTCCATGACTTATCAAATGCGTGAAGCGCGAGGTCATATTCACGCTGACCTATGTAAGCTAAGCCGAGATTGGTGAGGACGTCGCTTAAAAACTCTCCTCTAGGAATGGTAAGTACCTCCTGGTCGAGTCCCTTCTCGATCATCTTGTAAATGAATGACGCCTGGCTATATCGCCCAAGGTGGCGGAACAATCGTCCAAGGCTTTCAAGTTCTGTGAGGTTGGTACGTGGTCCCCATCTACCTCGTACTATATAACTCCAGCATTGAATAGCATGTGGCTCTAGGCGTCGCATCTTGTTCCAGAAATTCTCCTCGTATGATCGTGGAACCTGTGCAGCCACTAGTGAGACTACACATCGTATGTACTCCTGCTCTTTAGACATTGCTCTTTGTCTGGCCACAGCTTGAATTGCTGGGTGAATCTCCCAAAAGCGTTGACCGTTGACTGAGAACTTCAACTCAATAAATGATAGATCTGCTAGCACGGGGTAGTAGTTTTCGAATGCCTTATGCTCCTTTGCAAGCTCACGGAGCCAACCTGGATATGTATCGTCGGTTGCAGTTAGGCAAAGATCATACCAGAGGTCTCCATAATCAAGAAAGCTGAACATAGACAATATATTAGCCGCTACCGTATTAGTGGTTTCTAGCTCATGAAAGCTCAGGTCTAAGCAGAGGCAGAGGGCTTTGTTAGTTTCAAGAAATAAGCTGTCGGCTTCACGATTTTTCCATATGCCCAAAAAGTCGGTGATTTCATATCGATAACGAGAGATAACCGATGCTGCTAGTCGAAGGGCCAAGGGATGTCCCTTCAACAAGGTTGATAACTCTTCCATGCCTGATATTTGCAAGCCATAGTCACGATTCCGTAAAGCGTGGGAGTGAGCCGCTACCTCTTGCATGGATGAGCTTGGTATCAACTTGCAATTGGAGTAGTTTAACAGCATCTTCATTTTTAAGGCCTCTGATTTCGCAAATTGGATGATACATTTCTACCAGGTCTCGCCTTTTTGCAATGAGAAGGATATAGCCACGCTTCAGCCTTCCAATGAAACGGTGTATATCAAGGGATGGTGTTTCTAACGTATCTAGGTATGACTGTCCACTTATACCGTCGATGACGAGAAGCCATCTCTGATCTTCTAGACGATTAAGCTCTGCAAAGAATGTGTCGACAAGACCAGCTCGGTTTTCATACGGACTTCTTGATCGTGTGCTGTCGGATGACATACTTTCCGACAATGCAGGATGATTCCCCCCTCTGAGCATTTTGATGACACTTTGCTCTAATGCTTCCCGTGTTTCACCGGTAATCCAGAATATGTCACGCATCGGATGCTTGGATCGCTGCTGATGCACAAACCTTGATGCCAATTGCGACTTGCCTACGCCACTGAGCCCCCAGAGACCAACGATAGACTTTTGCAATGGCTGTTGCTCCTCAAAACCTAGGGTTTCCTCCAGGTAGCTCAGCTCTTCTTCTCGCCCCACAAATGCCCACATATCAGGCAGAGCATATGCCAAACGGGTATCTAGATCTGCAAAAGGTGTCGAAAGGAGACCTAGAGGCATGCATGAGCATTTGTAACATGGGTTTTTCTCGATCCAAGCGGACCAAGCCCGAGGCATTTGGCCATGAAATGGGAGTTTGCAAATCTACTTGTATACAAATCCCACGTACCTGGAGACTTCCTCCTAATTTGGGTTGGTAGCTTGACCAGAACCTCCTTTGCGTATGCCGCTGCAGTAATCGCAGCGTATGGTTGCCAAGCATCGTTCTTCGAGGAGTCCGCAAAATCACTTATGCCTCGAATCACAGCAACTGGTAGCCTTGTCATTATCCCGGCAGCCTCCATCTCTACTGCTATACCACCATATTTGTCTCTCAGATGATCTCTTTTAACCTGCGACTTGATCACACTGTTTCCAGAAAGTATAGTACCATAATGGATCATTGGGTGAGTAGTGCTGCGTGACTGTTGGTCCCATGACCAGCTATCGCTTATACGAGGATTACCTGGTTTCTGGAACTCTGGTCGCTCCTCCAGGATGCACAGGTGCCGTAGGAATCCAGATTCGTTACGAGCTCGAATGACATTAATGACTGAGCGGAGAAGAGGATGCGTTGCATTCTGCCAGTGCTTCAACTCAAATATGTCATTCTCCCCCGCTTTGCCCAGATCATATCCAACTACTCCAGGACGATCTGCCTCGGGAACAGCTACCGCGACATCTCCCAGCCGAATGTCCCTAGTAGGTGAGGGAATCCCGCCAGCAATACCGACAAGGAGTCCCATCTCCAGATTCGGCAGATCACGCAACACTTCCGCTACCATACTTCCGGACACAGCCAGACCTTGTTCCTGATAGTAGCCAACTACAGCCACCTTGTGACTACCGACTTCACCGATAGTATACACCACATTTTGGCCTTTGGCTCTTGATGGACTATCGTCGAAAACTTTGTCTAGCATGGCAATGGCTGCTCGGAGCTCAATCTCTAGCGGACATAGCCAGACAATAGTACAGTCTTCGAGCTGAGCCGCCATAATCGCTTAGAGAATAAGTAATTGTTGCGTAAGACGACTGACGTTTCTTCCACAATGTCCAATATAGCTGAGAATTGACCAGGGTTTGGCTCCAATTCGCATAGGTACCTGGGCAGTTATACACTGCCAGAAACAAGTGACTTTAGGTGTCTGAAGGCTAAACCATCTGGTCAGTCGCCCATACTTCGCAGTGTACATATATAGTGGGGATTGATGTGACTGTTTGCTTACTTGTAGTGGTTTGTGATGAGGCTAAAGTACCAAATGCCAACAATGCCCAACTGATCATTGCCAAAATGCGGAGTTGGGCATCGTCAGGTGATTCAATGTGGCCGGCAACCCTGAACTATTTTTCTCTTTCGTTATGATGTTTATAGCATATTGACTGAATATATACGGGTAAGAAACATCGTGCTGCTCTTATCTCTCTCTTCCTGACTCGCGAGCATTCTGAAAAGGTAAATGGTTACGCATCCTGAATTCAGATACTCAATAAGCTTAAGCAGCCTGTATTTCCAGAGGTTCTGGAAACCTGTATACATGCATGGCCGACGCTTCAGTTTATTGTCGACCTCTCCGTCCTCTGTCTACCCAATGCCTTTTAATGAAGAAAGATAGCGGTGAAATGCCACTTCTTTCAAAACGAGTGTATCCTATAATTGAAACTTGATATTCCTTAGATCACACAACTTGCTGGTGCTACATGCATTTGCTTGACGGAGTGTAATCTCAAGATACCTATAATTAGTAATTCAGCTTAACTACCGTATAAGGTATATCTAAGTCTTCGGACTTATTAAAGAGTACTGGGCAATACTGATAATTAGGATCTTCATTGGAATCACAAAGCCTATCATGGAGGACGAAATAGTAGAGAAGAGTCTTCTGGGACCGTGTTTACCAAACAGTAAGTATTGACAGCCGGGGTAGGAAATAGATATAGGCGGACGAGAATGAAGAATTCGCCATTGCCCGGATGGCGTATAAACCCTTATACCATTCCAACTACACCTTTTTGTCTTCAATGCCAAATTATAGAATAGTCTTTCCATTAGACTCATCTATACTGTACCAAAAAGGCCTTTTCTGCTAAGAGTGTGCGGCATATGAATTCAAACCCGGAACAATCGTCCTGCGCTTATCTATATCGGGATGCTTGGTGAAGAATGGTGTTCCTGAATATATAGCTGGACAGCGGTTCAATTCAGAGAAGTCAATAGTCAGGGGCGTTTGAGGAAAGTAATACCTGTGGATCTGCCCTCTACAGAGATCCTCCATGGAAGTCTGCCGGTTCTATATTGACTGTGTCACAGGAGGCAATGTCCATGTTAAGCTTTGGTCTATCCCTAGATAGGCAATGATTAAGAACTTCTTAAGTAATGTATTATGAGGAGAAGTCTCTATGGCGTCGTGTGTGACGGCGTGGAAAATGAGGCTTTTGTGTTGGGTTAGATTAGATGCCCGGGTTTCTCGTGATCTGAGTTATGGGCCAGAGATTAGTTATGCAGTTATACTGAGTCTCAGAAGCCTTTTAGTACAGCAATGATGGCAGTTCTGATATTAAGTGCTTCGGTCTTTGTGCAGTTGTAGTCCGACCAAGGTATTTATTCTGAGAAAGCAGCGGTGACAATAAAATGTAATGATTGACCAGAATTTCTCGCAGTACAGGACAGGGTAGCAAAGCACAAATCCAGAAGCGACAAAAAGAGAGAAGAACAAGGAGAAACATTAGAGAAATGAGAAATAGCTCGACTTTCGATGCAGACCCGGCAGATGAGATTCGCATTCACTCTACCAAAGCTCAAGCCTTTCCTCGCAGAGGAGTAAAGGAACCAAGGGTGAGGCCACGGTTCAGTGAATCATATTCCTTGTCTAGCACTTTAAGAACCTGTGGCATCAGCTTACAGCAATGAAATGAGTAATCTCTGTCCATGCCAAAACACGCGGTTCTCAGTTTCATGAAACTGTATCCGGCAGCAGGTCGCTGGGACGTTTTTGAAAATATGCCAAACTTCTGCTTTCCTTTGACAAGTGCTGCTAGGCGCGTCAGATCGCATTCGAAGCTACACAGTTGTGGGCCATATCGCAAGTGATGGAATAGGTCATAGAGAGCGTCAATAACATTGCAAATACCTGTTGACCTCGACGTCTGCAACGTATCTGTTGAACTCGTATGTTAGTTATCATTGTGTTCTCGGTTTGCAAAAGCAACATACTTGATGGAAATACCTATGACCTTAGCAGGGATTGCCAGTTTATTTGCGAAGATCTTTTCTGTGTGCTCTAGCTGGATGTGCTTCGTTACGAATTCAAAGGCTTGATTCTTTCGCAAAGCCCATGTGATGCATAGCCACTCCATGGGATTCTCCCTAGCTATTGTCGACTGCTTCTTTTCAAATTCTCTAGTCCACAGAGCAGCAGCCATGGCAACAGCTTCGTAGCATTGGTAGTAGTCAACAAGTACAGCCATATCTCTCAGCCAGTTAAAGCATAGAGAGTGTGGCACTAACCGAGTCTGCCCGTGAAAGATAGCCATCAGTAGCAGAAACGGCACAGGTTCCCAGTCACAGATCAGCATCTCTATATGACCCACAGATCGGAGCTCATTGCCCTCCTGGAATCCATTCTGGAATGTGGCCCTGAACTGTGGGCTGGCTAGAACTAAATGCTTTGAGGATGCACGGATGTGCAGAGATAATCCAGAGTTTTTGGCGGGATCTGACTGACTATTTGGGAAGGTTCGTCAGTGTGATTGAAACCAAGATCTCCGGTTGGTGTTAACATACCTAACATAGCACTTCGAGAGGAGAGAAGCGTTGAGATCACCCAAGTTCTGCGGCAGGGAATTTGGAGCACGCTCCATGATGAATGTCACATCTCCATCAGGATCGAATTGATAGAGTATGTTAGGCATGTTAAGGTCTCTTCAATATTGTGTGGTACTCTTTTGGTGTGTGAAGCTTGACTGGCAGTGGGAATTGTTGATATGGGAGTAGGTGAGAGCCAGTTCAGAAGCTGGAGAAACATGTAGCTGTTTCATAGAAGGGACCATGATTTGCAAATGTGTTATTCCGACCCAGAATCTCACTCAGTGTCCTTGATCACATATTCACTGATTCAGAAACAAGTGTTTTCGGTTTGTCGAAGGCTGAGCCCTATGTAAGCACCCGTATATCTATTGCATCCAACACTCTGACTTGTTGTCGGATGCAATGACTAGTGGTGAAGAGGTTCAAATGAGAGTAGTTTCAAAAGTGAATGGTTTCATTGTATATATTCCTATAAATTATTCCTCATCTTTAAGGTTGACCTTAACGCTGAATATTCTTGGTTCTTCTCGCAAAGCTGAACGCTACAATATGTAGAGATGTATAACGCAGTCAGGATATACTGCTCCATGTTATCAATTCCTAGTGAGAGAGGTTTGCATCCCGAAGCAAGGTGTCCAGAGTTGTTCTAGATTAGTAGAAGTAATCTGTAGACATCAAGGCGCTCTAGCCGTCTAGTGGATACATCCGAATATAAGCCACCTGAAATAACATCCATAGTCTGATGCTGTATAAATTCCATGGTCATAGGGAGACACCATGTAGTATGAGTGCCAGTGACTCCGAGTCGGGATACTTTCAAATATGATCCTGTATCTATCAGACCAAACCCAATGCACCAAAGAAAGAAAGTCGACTGAATAGAAATATGGAAGCCTAGCAGAATTGAGTTTGACCGTGCGGACTATATCGAATCACACCCATACAAAGGTTAATTGACTGCTGCCTAGAGTCTGTCCTCCGTTTGATATTAGGGCTCTCCTCCATATAGAAGAACTGATTCTTCTGTGGTCCTAAAGTAAGCATTCGTCGTTTAACTTACCTGACTAAAATACAGCTAAATTTATCAAGTGACGACTGACTCCCCAAGAACACGCACTAAGACCTGCCATAATGCTTACCATACATCGCCAAGCTGAATGATTTACACTTTAATGACTTCCCCCATGTAGAAAGATCTACAAACCAAACTGAACCACACAAAGATCCCATTCTCTAAACCGTTTCACATTCTATTATTCCATTTATTCAGACTACGTCTGAAATAGACAGCAATAAAGGCATCCCCGGAACCACTCCCTTGGCAAAAAGGCAGTGTTCCCAGCCAAGAACGCGAGAAGCAAACCCGAGAATTTATTTCTCTCCCGAACTTAACCTCCTATTTAACTAATAGGGTTTCCACCTGATTGGTTCTATCGTAGTTATTTCCGCGGCTAAGATTTGATCGTCGACTGTTGATCCCTGGCGGGACAGTCAGGATTATATTCTGTCAGTTGACCCGTCATAGTTAATCAACTACTCATTCACTCATTCTCCTCCCTTTCGTCAATCCTCCCATGATCAAGAAACACCAACACCAACACCAACACCACAAGAATACGCATCTAGATGCCCGGCGACAAAACCACCCACACGATGGGGACGCGTAATGTGGACATCACCACCGCAAAACAATACCTCCCACTTCTAATATCCTATGTAATCGACTGGGTGTTCATCATGTACATCCCCCCCCTCTTTCTACTAATCTATTAATCTACTGCAGAGAAAACAAAAACTAATACAGAATGGATGACCAGAGGAATAGCCCTAATCGGCTACGGCTTCCACAAAGTCACCCCCAACCACCGTCCCTTCACACTAACCGACCCCAGCATCTCGTTCCCATACACCACGCATGAAACGGTGAGCACCGCCGTCCTGGTCGTCGTGGCGCTCATTGTGCCGGCGGTGATTATCGTTCTCGTGACCCTGGTCATCATTCCCGGGGCATGGAATCGGGGCACGACCTGGCGGGTGAAGATCTGGGAGTGGAATGCTGGGTGGTTGGGGCTGGCGCTGGCCGTTGCGGCGGCGTTTATGGCTACCGAGGGGTTGAAGGATTTGTATGGCCGGCCGAGACCCGATATGTTGGCTCGCTGTGACCCCGATCTGGGGAATATTGCGGCGTATGTGGTTGGGGGGCTTGGAGGGCAGCTGGACGGTGCGCCGAGGCTGGTCAGTTCGGAGATTTGTAGGAATAGGGGCAAGGAGTTGGTTATGGATGGGTTTGCGAGTTTTCCGAGTGGGCATTCTTCTTGTGAGTTCTTTCTTTCTTTATTCTATTTTTTATCCTTTTTGCTGGTTTGGTTTCTGGTTTTGGGGTGATGGGGTTGGATTTGATATTAACTGATCTATCTAGTTGCCTTTGCCGGGTTGACCTATCTGAGTCTCTGGTTATGCGCAAAGTTCTCCATTGGATTCCCCTATTTGGCGCATTCGCCCTTCGGCCTGGATCTGCGCGCCCAGAAGCGCGAGGCCATTCGCGACCTGGGCGCTGCGCCTCCCGTGCTCTTGATTATCCTTGCCTTCGTGCCGATGGCGGTCGCCTTCTTCATCTCGGCGTCGCGCTGGTTTGACTTCCGACATCATGGATTCGACATTATCTTCGGCTCCGTCATGGGCATGGTCTTCGCCTGGGGTGCATTCCGCCTGTATCACCTCCCCATCATGTGTGGTGGCGGCTGGGCCTGGGGCGCCCGAAGCCGTCGACATGCCTTCTTCAAGGGCGTCGGGCTCCCAAGCCACATCGGCGGCGACAACTGGACCAGCATGGCCGACGGCCCCCGGCGAGAAGAGAGCGCAGCAGGCCAAGACGTCGATCTGGAAAGCGGGCCCCGCAACCTGGCAGAATAACCAAGGGAACCCCGGACGAGAGGTGTTGAGTGAGTGTTGTTAGTAGAATCTTTTCTTTGCGTCCCACGCGATACGTTAGTCCATAGCTGTATACCCGTTCGCACTATAGTCGAGATAATCTGTGCGCCATATGCTTCGTTAGAAATAAAAGGTTACGTTATACTCAGGCCAGATCCGTTTCATCCAAATGATCCACGGTAGATATCCCAGGCTGTATCACCTCCACCCACCCACTCT